>NW_008236193.1:1532503-1540423 GCF_000691975.1 Corvus brachyrhynchos | reverse complement strand
TCTGAGAGCTGGAGCCCCTCTGCTCTGGAGCCAGGCTGGGAGAGCTGGGGGTGCTCATGTGGAGGGGAGAAGGCTCCAGGGAGAGCTCCGAGCCCCTTGCAGGGCCTAAAGGGGCTCCAGGAGAGCTGCAGAGGGACTGGGGACAAGGCATGGAGGGCCAGGACCCAGGGAATGGCTTCCCAGTGCCAGAGGGCAGGGCTGGATGGGAGATTGGGAAGGAATTCTTCTTGGTTGTGAGGGTGGTGAGGCCCTGGCACAGGTTGACCAGAGCAGTGGACTGCCCCTGGATGCCTGGAAGTGTTCAAGGCCAGGCTGGATGGGGCTTTGAACAGCCTGGCCTAGCCCACCCCATGTCATGGGCTGGAACTAAATGATCTCTAAGGTCCCTTCCCAGTCAAATCATTCCATGATTCTGTGAATAAGACACCAACTCCTGAAAGTACAGCCTGAAATAACGATCAAATCTAGATTCACATCACTCCAAAACTCAACCCTGGATACCTTTGCTGAAGATGTGGCAAGACCCCACAGCAGCAGCAGCTCTTCTTCTGTCCTAGGTAGCGCATGTTGACTCCCAAGTCTACCTACTGCATTTACTCATCACTGCTTCAATGACCAGTCATTACTGTTGTCAAAACTCCAACATCTGCAGCAATATACATAGTGAAGATTACAAATCTAAGATTTATAATTAAAGGCCTGTCCTGGGTCTGGCTGGGATGGAGTTAATTTTCTTCATTGCAGCTGGTATGGTGCAGTGTTTTAGATTTGTGCCCAAAACAATGCTGACAACAAACTAATGTTTTAGCTACTGCTGAACAGTGTGCAGAGTGTCAAGGCCTTCTCTGTTTCTCACTCTGCTCACCCAGTGAATAGATGCTCAAGAGATTGGAAGGGGTCACAACCAGGCAGATGATTAACAGAGATATTCCATACCCACAGAATGTCATGTTCATTTTTATAAGGAGATTAGCTATTGTTTGCATCATGTACATGTTAGAATTCTCCTGAAGAACTCCTGGAAACTGAGATAACAGAACCCAGATCCTGCAGTAACATGGAGAAAGAGAACAAGGACTACAGCAAAAATAAACATAGTAACATGCAGTAACATGTAGCAAATCTACCAGTTTTAGACATGTCAGTTGTGGTACACAGTATGTAACCTGCTTGTTCAGTGAACTGCTCACACTACATCTAACTGCAAGATGCGCTGATTTTAACACAAATATTTTCAGCTTCTCATCCCTGCAAAAAAACCACACAGCAAACACAGTAATTTCCTTGTTATTTTGGTTATGTCAGATTGTACCAGGCCATTTCTCAGCAAAACTGAAAGATCTGGGGGCTCGCATAGGGTGACTGTCATCACAAGTAGGTACTTGTGCTTCCTTATGCTTCCTTAACACAGACATTTTCACAAATCTTATTCTTCATGATGAGCTCTGTTCTTTTAAATGTCTACTCCTTCCCTTCCCTGCATACAGTGACACAATTTTGTGAGTACTAGGTATATTCCTCATCTTCCACCCAAAAAGCTGAACCAAAATCACCTACAAGACTATATATATACGTATGGATGTATGCATGTACATAACCTGCAAAATAAAGTACAGTTGTCTGCTTGTATCCCAAGTCCTAGTAGATGTTTAACCAGGGAACCAGGAAGTAGGAAGACAAACTAACAGTGGAAGCACGTGCAACTTCCCTACCACTAGTGGTGGTTTTCTTTAATTAGTGGTGACTTCATTCTCATATTAACTGAGACAAAATAATTGTAAATCCTGCCTGATCTTGGAAATGGTTGAAGAAACACAATGGGGTCTGTTCTTACTGTTCTAAGGACTCTGAAATAAATCCTCCTGGCCATTTCTAAGTGGCAATGCTCGCAATGCTTCTCTCTCTGACAAGAGGCTCTTGTCCTCGCTGAACGAGAAGGCACACAGAGCATCGCTTTAACAACGAGCCATCAAGTTCTGCAGGACACTTCTGTGCTCCTCAGGGCAGCAACACTGGGATTGCAGGCTCTGTCCTGGGAGGACTGTCAGGCACCATCTCCACTCATTGAAAAAGTCTGAGTTAAGAAGTCTTTCCTTTATACAAAATACTGAACATCAGCACCTCAGTGCAAAGTCTGCTCCATATGCATTCTGTGACCATCTGGTCAGGTTTGAACCTCAACACATTAAGAATTCAATTTCAGATTATGATCTGACCAGCTGCTGCAAAAAGATTTTAATGCTTCAGATAAAAATACATTAAGATTAAAAAAAAAAGGCTCAGAAAGCAGGCCAAAACCTAACTTTTTAAATGTAATTCAATTATATGAATCCAGATCAATGCTTCTTTTTGAAAGAGAGTCTTGCTGATCTTCAGTTGCTGCTTTGGAGCCTCACAGTGCTCTTACAGAGCAACTTCAATGTTCAAGTAGTGCTGTCTGGTAACAGATTATAAAAGGATGATGCTGAGAGCAAATGCAAAGCATATCTGTATTTTAGCTTCATACAAGCTATTAGATAGGCAGGAAAAAATTGACCACATATTAAATGTAGCTGTCTCAAAATACTATTTCAGCCCAGTGATTTGGAAATCCAGTCCTTAGGAATACAAACATTGTTAATGTAACTGGATTCTACCTATTATCATTTTTGTGTTCCCAGAGCATTTGTTTGCTATTGTAATGGGAAGTTTCTCCATTTTATTGAGGACACTCCCCAATCCTTACTAGCACTTAGCACTTGGAAGTTTGTTTAAAAACGTACATACAATATCCAAAACATGTACAATAATTGATCTGGTTCTCATCTGAACTAGTCACACATTTGGTTTCTGGTGGAACACTGTCATTCATCAGTGACCCCAGGACACAGGACGAGGATAGACCATCAGTTCACAACCAGCAGCTAGTTGAAAAAGACCAAAACCAACCAACCAACCAAAATCCCCTCAAACCAAACAAAGAAGTCCCGCACCCCGCCATGTTTCTACCATCCCCCTTTGTGTCATACTCTTCTCTATCCACACACTCAACTCCTTCCTTTCCATTCCTCCTTCTCTCTTTCTCCTGTCCAGCACTCCAACAGAACGGAAGTCATTGACTGAAGACATGTTTAATTGCTCTATTGCTCTGATTTAGCTTTCCCCAAGGAAATCACTTTGTGCCTACCAGAACTGATGAAACTTTGTTCTGGAGAGAAATACAATGTCATATCCCTAACCACTGCTGCTACTAATTAGGAAGTTGTGACAGACTAATTTGTCAACATCTAGTTTAACATTCATAACCTAAACACACCAATGATTTGATAATTATGCAGTTACACTCTTAAAAATACACCTTACACATCTGTTTCTTCATGCAGCAGCTGAGGAACAAGATGCTAAAGATGACTGGAGTCAGCAACAATGTCATATCTTAACATGCTTGTTCAAAAATCCATTAAAAGAATCCATCACTCTTATTTCTCCCTCTTTATTTCAAACCCTACTACACAGAAGTTACCATGCACCCCTAGGAGACACTCATGGTAAAAATATGTTTTTTGGAACACTTTTAAGAATCACAGAATGGCCTGGGTTGGAAGGGACCTTTAAAGGTCACCTTGTCCAAACCCCTGGCAATGGGCTGGGAAACCTTCAAGTAGACCAAACCCTGTGCAACCTGGCCTGGAACGCTTTCAGGGACGGGGCACCCATCACCTCTCTGGACAACCTGCACCCATGTTTCACCACTCGCACTGTAAAATTGCTCTTTAACACACACAGTGTGCTCAGAAGCAATGATGGCATTCTGCTGCAAGATGCCAGCAAAGCAGTAAAGAAACATCATTGTAAAAATATATAGGAGGTAGAGATCTTTATATTTCGCTCTTCTGCATATAAATGGTCTTTGTTAACTCATGCAGCAACTTTTTCCCTTTTTTATAACATTAGTGTTAACTAAATCCTCTAGAACCAATGACATTTGTCCTGAAGCATGTTGATACGGGAGGCCACACTGATCAGCTCAGTGCAGATTAAAGCCACTTGAGCACAGTGCAAATTTCCAAGATATCTGTGGAGAAAGGGAGACACTATTGTGCATATGCTGTGAGGAAACAAGAACTCCAACTCCCTGCCATAGTGGACTTGTTAACTCATATCTCAGGCATCCAACCATAGCACCTAAACTACTTTCAACAGAAGCAAGTAATTTAGAAGAGTAACCCGTACTTATTACCTTGAATTTAACTTCCAAGAGTAAGAAGCAACAGAGATGCAAATACAGTCACACACAAAAGCCAAGAACAAAAGAATGTTCCCTGCTTATTGTACATGGTTTGACTGGGCTTAGATAAGCAAACCAAACATGGAGTATCTTAGTTTAGAGTATTACATGTACAACTCTCTCCAAAATCTTCAGGCAGTTTTGCAGGAGCTAACTCCCATAATTGAACAGGTTTATGCATTTGGGAAACAATCAAGCTGTACAGTTAAAAGTTTTACATCTATAAGATATTTGGCACACATTTTTAAAACGAGAGTAAGTACAGGGTGTGTTGCTACATTTCCGTGGAGATAACCATTACTGGAACTCAGGAATAATTTCTAAAAGGCACCCAGGAGACAGTTACACACAATTTTGCTTTCTGAGCTATTTAATGGATGTTCTTCAAAGAAATATTAAGGGAGTAAAAGGTTCCTAATGTGAAGTGCTCAAAACATTTTAGAAGCTATGTGTATTTGTGTGCCAAAAGCCAAATAAAAATTAAGTATGAGAGGAATGAATTAAAGGCAATATGAGCAGGGCTAAAAGCAGAAGAGGGAACACAGAGTTTTAGAAACTGTGGAGAATATAATCTGTGGATAATGTGGATTAACAGACATTTTTACAAAGTTATTATCACTTAGAATCAAAGCATAGTTCTGAAATCTGTTAACAGCCACAAGAAGTTTGTTCTTATCCACTTTGATGCTTCCAGTTTTGCTTTTATTCATGTCAGTAGGTATGAGACAACAAAAGTTCAAAGCAATGCTGCTGATGCACTGGCATGGTGGCAACATTTATGATAATTCTTAAATCCTAGAGACCACTTCATATCCTAGATTAAGCCAGGAGAAAATGTCCTTTCCTGTGCAGATCCTATACAATGTTCCTACAACCCCAAAGGCTCTTTTCCAAGTGTTTGGGTATCGAGTCCAGCCTTTTTCAAACACAGAAAAACAACAGCTGCTGTGACAATAAGGTGTATTATAATACTTGCTTCTTACTGATCCTATGGCTTAAAAAGCACACAATAATGTATAATTAACACAAAAGGAAGTGTTTTCTATAAAGCTGCAAAACTGGAAAAGGTTTTCACACAACAGAAATGTAAAATCTGAGGGCAGAGTTTAACAGGCAAATGAGCTAATCTAATGTTTGTGATATTAGAAGGGCATACTTGTTGGCTCTGAATGTCATCAGGGCCTTCCACAGATTAATGCATAAAAGAGCAGAGTACTCCCCAGTTTTTTTGCTGTGCAAGTTTATTTAGGTGAATTAATGTAGTTCAGAGGCAAGCACTGGGACTTGTAAGTTAAATGATGGAAGAAGGTGGAGATGAAGAATTCAGCTCACCCATATATCAAGAAACTTCACTATGTGTGACTGAGCCAACCTAATGTCTGCCTTGTTTGCTCCCCCCTGCCTCTGGCCCCACACTCACCTGGATGTCCCCATACACCTTTTCCACTTTCAGTAGCTCTACTAACTGACCTGGTCACCCAAATCTCAGAGGGATTTCACAGACACTGGGAGCTGTGTTCTTTGAAGAAGGAACGAATGAGCTATCCTACTCTTACAGTAGGTACCATGTGAGAGTTCCCAGGAGCTGGAGTCATTCTTTCCCATTAACTGCACTGATCCATCTGGAGACCAGCAACAGCAGGCAGCAAAGCTGCACACAAATAAAACACTCCTTCAACAAACACTGTGCAGTGCAGAGAGCTACATACTCATATGCAGTAATTCTAGGAGAATAAATTGTCAGCCACAACCTTAATGCAGAATTTCAGACAGTCTTTTCAATTCTTTGGACCCATACCATAGAGTATGAGCCCTGATTTAAAGCACAAACCCATCACTTCAATATATTCTGCTGAAAGCTGCTATAGTGAAGACAAGCTAGATGCAACGCACTCACTGCAGATCACGTTACTATGTTCGTCACTAGCCAAGGGCTCATGTGTATCTGCTGCTGTTACAGGACAACTGAGAGGTAACAATGCCAGGGAAGTTAAATGAAATGTGAGAACTCAAATACCAAAGCAAGATCTGAGTGCAGATTGTACTTGGATCTGTAAGATCTCACCCCTCTTTAAGTGTTCCCAGATGAGGACCCAGATTTGGAAGAGCCATGCATCAGTAGCCAAGCTGATCCTTCTCCCTAAATCAGAACATAGAAGCAAATGTGGACACTACCTCCTCTTGCTCCAGGGAAAACAAACAAACAAAAAATTTCTATTATCCTGTTTCAAGGAGGGAGACAAAGGTATATGCTCATGACCACTAAGGCAAGAGTAAGGCATTGATAATGAGTACAGCTGGTGCACAGCAAAGGCACACAGCAGCTCCTGACAACAGCTGTCAGCTCTGCCCCCCAGAGTAACTCCAGCCATCAGTCATGGGGGTACCACAACACGACAAGTGCAGCAGAGCACTCCTCTCTGCCTCCCACTAAGGAGGGTGTACTACCCAAAATCACCCCAACAAGTGCAAGCACAAGAGATGCGGAAGTAATACACAATACAAGGTATTCAAGCAGATTTTTAAAAAGCCAGCTTGGCTAACAGAAACATATTGGCAGCACAGAGCACATCCATCTTTAACTGCAGCAGCAGGACTGTTTCAGCATCCTGGCCAGTCTGCCCAAGCTTACTCAAGCACATTAACACTTCCACCACACAAATATACCAAACGCTTACAGACAGGAATGTGCTGCAGTGCATGGAGCTGGAGGCAAGACCTCCAAGTACCCACCAGTGGACTATCTCACCTGCTGTCCTTCTGCACTGACATGTGCTCACCTTCTCCAAACCGATGGATCAAACTGACTCTATGCCAGTCTTTGACTTGTTCTTGCATCTTATTAATTTGTGGGGCTTACCAGTCCCCTGTGAAGCATCAGTGGAGATGACAAAATGCACAGGGCATGCAAGGGCATAATGAAGAGACAATGCAGAAAAAGATGATGGATGAAAAAAGGGAATGACGCAGAAATAAAGAACTTAGCTGGCAACCAGACCACTCTGTAACTAAAAATTATTGTCAAGGAATCAGTAAGGAGACAGATGGAGAAGAAGGAAAACTTAGAGCACCACGTTAAGATGTTCCATCAATAATACTCAAGAAGACATAGCTGCAAATTACCTAATAAACAGTCAAGAAGTTTAAATGACATTTCAAAATTTTCAGAACACAAAACACTGAACTTTAAATGCAAAAGCTATGTACCATGCAATGCAATTGCCAGAAATCCACTCTCCCCTGTATCAGGATTACATGCCTAGTTCATCACACCCTTAGAAACGTATCCCACAAAACTAATTAATATTTTAGTAACGACAGTACAAGACTCAAGACAGACTACAGGGTCAGGGTCAGCAGAAATCCCTTCTTTTCTGCTGAATCCTTCCTCATAGGGAGTCTGTCAGTCGAGATAAGCCCAGAGTCGTCCCTGCGGGGATGGGACCCGGGGGCTCGGCTGTACTCCCCTCCTCGGGGCTGCCTGGCGAGGATGCTGGGCTGGGCCCACGGGGACCCGAGGTTTTAAGAACTACGACGAAAACGCTGTTTACTATGGAAAGAAGAAAAAAGTCCCAAAAAGCCCCAAACCCACAGATATATCAACACTGCCCGGAGGGCAGGGCCGGCAGCCCGATGCGTTCCGCTGCCTTCCT
>NW_008236193.1:1526587-1532097 GCF_000691975.1 Corvus brachyrhynchos | reverse complement strand
GCTGGGCCCCCCGGAGCCGGTTCCGTACCCGCACCCGCGCCCCCGTCCCGCCGCTGCGGGATCCCGCAGGAGGGCTCCGGGGCTGGGTCCCCGCGGAGAGCGCGCTTTAACTGGGCCGTCTGTGCTCTGCCGTAGGATAAGGAGAAGAAGAAGAAGGAGAGCATCTTGGACCTCTCCAAGTACATCGACAAGACCATCCGGGTGAAGTTCCAGGGCGGGCGGGAAGGTGAGCCCGGCGCGTGGCTGCAGCACGAATCTCTTCTGCTTTTCGGCGTTTTCCCTCAGCCGGCGCCTGTCGGCTTTGCCTTCCTGCTCACGCTGCTTCCCTTCAAGGGAAGGCGAGGAGTAGCGGGTGCTGTTACTTACTAGTGGTTGCAGTTACCGGTGTGAAGCTTTTCTCGTTTACTTTTCCATTAATCTCCTGGGTGCACTTTTATCTTTATGGCTCATCTATGCATTTCTTCTTTTATTAGTTGTCTTGAAGGGCCTTATTTTGGCTGGGTTGTTGGTTTTTTTTGTTGTTGTTGTTGGTTTTTTTTTTTTTTTTTGCATTGCAAGGGTGCACTTAAAGCAACAAAGAAACATTTATGGATGTAACAATTAATACAACTGTCGTGCCTTTCATCTCTTGACATGCTAAGCATGCCCGGAGTTCATGGTGCAATATATGCCACCATGCCTTTCCATCTCCGTCCCTTCCCAGCTGGGAAGATACATCCCAATGCGGTTGGTGCCACCCGCCGGCACTTGTTTGTCTGACTTAACCATGTGCTGCATTATAAACCTCCACTGGGACCTAAAGCTTATGAGACTTTGGCAGTTACTTGGACTCCTGCACTCCTTACTGATAAGTGTGTTTTTCAAACTGGGAAGTCGCTCTGTGTAATTTCGTGATATATTTAGTGACTAGTCTTGTGGAATCATGTTCTGCATTAGGACGAAGTGCTGGTTTATCTGTAGTGCCTTCCCGTGATGCAGTGCTTAAGCTAAAGAGATGATGTGCCAGGAGGGCAGCTGGAAGATGGTGTTTCTGAGGAAAAAACTTAAAATATGGTCTTGCTTAATTTTTAACCATAACATTTCATTTAGGATATGTATTCTGTTTTGGGGTTGCTTTTTTTTTTTTCTTTGCGTGACTTGTACTGATTTGTTATGCAGAAAGATTATTAAAATGCCCTTGAAATTGGCTGAAAGCAGAAATGTCAGTGTCTTGAAGAACATTTTGAAGAATTGATTGAAAAGTCTGTAAGTTTTAATTGGCACAATGTAGACCAGCTTTTGTGTACTTGCCGTTGAGAAAGAGGACACTCTTTAGTATCTCTGGTCTCATTTGCTTGGTCTTGCCTGAAGGAGGGAACAGCGCTGGAGAACGGAATGTACCTTTCATGCAGTCTTATGTTGCTGTATACCTTGTTTTGGTCCTAATCATTGTTTTCTGTGTGGTCTTCAACAGCAAGTGGTGTCTTGAAAGGATTTGACCCTCTTCTGAACCTTGTGCTGGATGGTACCATTGAGTATATGCGAGGTAAGTAACATACAGCCTTTGGAAAGCTTCCCCTCCCTGAGTGGTTTTCTTAACAGAAATCTTACAGCTCTGTGAGTGAACAAGCAGAAACTGCAGATTAACATCACCCAAACTGCAGTATGCTTGGGATAACTATGTTGTAAAGAAAGAGATGGGGTGGCAGGTCTATGGGACCTGACAAGGTGCATCCGAGCGTCAGAATTGGCTGATGTAGTTCCCAAGCTACTCTAAAACATTTAAAAAGCGATGGCAGTCAGATGATGGTAAAGAGGGAAACATTGAACCCATTTTTCCAAAGGATAGAAAGGAGCCTGGGAACTACTGTCCTGTCAGCCTCACCTCTTGTGCTTGGGAGGATCATGGAACAGATCTTCCTTGGAGCTCTGCTAAGGGATATGGAAGACAGGGAGGTGAATTGAGACATCCACCATAGCTTTACCAAGGGAAAATCCTGTCTGACCAACCCAGTGGCCTTCTATGATGGAGTGACTCCATCAGTGGACAAGGAAAGGGATTACAGATGTCTTTTATCTGTACTTCTGTAAAGCCTTTGATATAGTCCCTCACAACATCCCTCTCTCTGAATTGAAAAGAGATGGATTTGACGGGTGGACTGTTTGGTGAATGTGGAATTGGTTGGATGGTCCACAGGGTAGTAGTCAATGGCTTAATGTCATCATGAACATCAGTGACAAGGGGTGTCCCTCAGGGATCTCTGTGGGGACCAGTACTGTTTAGTGGTCATCAGGGACACAGACAATGGGATCAAGTTCACCTTCAGTCTGCAGGTGACACACCTGAAGGACAGGGCTGTCCAGGGGACCCTGGACAAGTTTTTGAAGTGGGCCCACAGGAACCTCATGAGGTTCAACAAGACCCAAGTACAAGGTCCTACTCCTGGTTTGGAACAATCCCTGGTATAAATGCAGGCTGGGGGATGAACAGATGGAGAGCAGCCCTGCTGCGACTTGGACATGCTGGTGGATGAGAGGCTGGACAATGTGCTTGCAGCTCACAAAGCCAGCTGTATCCTGGGCTGCATGCCTAGCAGGGATGGGGGATTCATCCCAGGGAGGGGATTCTGCTCCTCTGCCTCCCTCAGGTGAGACCCCACCTGCAGAGCTGCCTCCAGTCCTGGGGAACAACATCAGACAGACGTGGAGCTGCTGGAGTGAATCCAGAGGAGGCCATGGAGATGCTTCAAGGGCTGGGGCCCCTCTCCGCTGGAGCCAGGCTGGGAGAGCTGGGGATGTTCACCTGGAGAGGAGAAGGCTCTTACGAGATGTTATTGTGGTCTTTCAGTACTTTAAAGGGACATAAAAGAAAATGACGGGATGAATGCTTCAGCAGGCCCTGTTGTGGCAGGGCAAGTGGTAATGGGTTTAAACTGAAATAGGGTTGATTTAGATATAAGGAAGGGGTTTTTTTTATAATGATCATGATAAAAACACTGGGACAAGTTGCTTGGAGAAGTAGTATGTGCCCCATCCTTGGGAGCATTCAAAGGTGGGACTCCGAGCAACTGGGGCTAATTAAAGATGTCTGTGCTCATTGCTGGGGGGCTGTACTAGATGACCTTTAAAGGTCCTTTCCGATACAAACCATTCTATGATTCTACAGCAGAAGTTAGATTAAGCACATTCCCTGTGATACAACATTGTTGGTAGTCCTTGCTTGAGCTCCTCTCTAGTTATCTTACTGGCCACTCTTTTCTTCTAAAGCTTGAATAAAGCAGTGTGTCTCTTTCTCCTCTCTGAAACAAAATGTATCATTTGATAGGACAGTGTTTTTGGAGAGTATTCCCTTACCTCCTTAAAAGGAAATACCTGAAGCATTGAATTCTCTTTAAAAGGTAGTTTTAAAATGTGGTGTTCATTTTTATTGAATACAGAGCGATCTCATGGAAGATAGCACTGGCTGATTCGTAAGTGTTTGTCTGTCCCGATCCAGCCCTGTTTGGCCTGGTCTGGGAACGGACCGGTGCTCTCTTCCCTAGTGCATTTACAGGTCAGGGTCTTTTTCTGATTGACATTGATCCCCAAGTGTTTGTCTGTAATGACATTTGAAATGGAATCAGGAGCTTTTTTTTCAATCACTTGCATGTATACTACTGGTTAGATGAATGAAAGGGCCTTTGAATTCTTTAATAAACGTGTTCTGCTTTTTGTTGCATACAAAGTTCTGTATTGCTCACTGTCAGGAAGGTCTTGAAAACATCAGATGTCACTGCTGCATCACCTGTATAGTCCATGTGTTCAATAAAACAAAGCAGTTATACCAGGAAAGAACATGCATGTCTGTGCCTTTTGCAGTTGATGGAATTTGGTTTCTTTTTCTTACTTTCCCGTTCTAACCGTGGATCTCTGCTTTTTAGATCCAGATGATCAATTCAAATTAACAGAAGACACACGTCAGCTGGGACTTGTGGTTTGCAGAGGGACTTCTGTGGTTCTGATTTGTCCACAGGATGGAATGGAAGCTATTCCAAACCCTTTCATTCAGCAGCAAGATGGCTAATGCTTTCTTTGGATTGTCCCTGAAAACTTCAGGGGTGCAAGTCATTGGAGAGAACTATCAGTGTATGAGATACATACAATTCCTGGTTTGGGGGGAGGGGGGAGTTTGAATGTGTATTTGATAGTGGGAAAAAAAGTCAACTTTTATTTTTGTGGCTTTCATAAATGATGAGAGGATGAGGAATGTAAGAAGTACGTTCTTGTTTTCCTCCCACCCCCAAATAAGTGTGTAACTACGTTGTTTAGAGCTGACAGGAGAGAACATGTTGTCATGAATTGTCTGAGACAACCTTGATCTTGTGAGTTTTGAAACAACCCCATAAAATTAGTTAAGAATGCCCTGAGTATTGGTTATATTTTTTTCCATTTTTAAATACATTAAAATGTATTTAATCTGAATTAGTCTAAAGCCTAAGTACAGTAGAACATGTTTTTCTTCCTCTTAGATATCAGCACTCAGCTGGGGAAACATTATGTTGTAGTCTTCTGCTGTTGAGTTCAGTCTCTTTTGTGCAGGAAAATTACTTCCTTGTGTAGTGTCATCACCTTTGCAAGGAATGTAGCCAAGAAGGTCTTTTCTAGCACTTGTTCCAGATCTGGTGGGCTGTAGTCTGTGTATCAGCAGGCTCACACATTTTCTACAGGAGCACTGATCTAACTTGTGGTTGATCTTGGTTGAGTGACTTGAACCTTATGGAGGTATCTATTTGATACTTGGAATTTTAGGGGAAGAATATTTAATATCCTAATGTTTGTTCACTTGTAGGCAGTGTCTGGAAATACTGCATATTTTTATATTGTAGCTATCCACTTGTGGTTCTGCTTGTTATAACTTGATTTGTAAGTAAACATTTTTATTTCTTTTATACTGCAGAAAATGCAAGATTTGAGGAGTTTTGAGTGAATAAAGACAAAATAATCTGTTTCTAAATGTCTGGTTTTTAGTCTGTAAAAGTGCACAACAGCTGATATTACAGTTCTCCAGCCGTAAAACTAAATTAAGTTAGTTCAGGAGCTGCATAAACACTGCAGGATCAGGAGGGACCAGAGCAGAAGCCATGCTTCAGACAGGGAATCAATGGGAAAGGCCTGAGAGCATCTGGTTCCACTTCTGAAGCGTTTCAAAGACTGCCCGATTGAGGTATGTACCTGCAGCCTGTATGTAACCTGCTTTTGCCACCTGTTTTTCCCTTTATAGAGGACTCTTTATGAGGAGGTGTTAGGGTTTTAGTTTAGTCCTAGGGTTTTTTTTTTTCCTGTTAAAGGAATTTTTTCCCATATGCATGTTGCTAGGGGACAAATGGCTGTACTTAAGAAAGACAAAAGAGCTGCCCATTGGGGGTGGGGTGGGCTTGGCTACTCCTTTGTTTCACCTGGGTGTGGGGTCAGTTCGCTCTCTGCGTCGAGAGAGAGCGAGAGAGAGAGAGCGAGAGAGAGAGAGCGAGAGAGAGAGAGCGAGAGAGAGAGAG
>NW_008236193.1:1520693-1526239 GCF_000691975.1 Corvus brachyrhynchos | reverse complement strand
GCCAGCGCCCCTGCCGGCTGCGAGCGGAACTGCACCCGAGGGGAAAGGGCCTGACAGCCGAGAAGGCTGGGACTGGGTTTGTGATTGTTTGCTGTTACTGCCATAGTTATTGTTGTTTTGTTGTTATACACATATCGATATATGATAGTAAAGAACTGTTATTCCTATTTCCCACATCTTTGCCTAAAGGCCCTTGATTTCAAAATCATAATAACTCGGAGGGAAAGGGGTTACATCTGCCACTTCAAGGGAGGCTTCTGCCTTCCTTAGCAGACACCTGTCTTTCAAACCAAGACAGGAGGCTGTGGCAGAGTGAATTGTTCTGCTGGCAGCAGCAGTTTTGTTCCTGAAGGTTGGCAAGAACATGTGGCAAGTACAGGTTGTATTGGTTATTTTGGCAACAGCACTGTTCTCCCGTGCATAACCTTTCATAGGTCAGCTCTGAAAGGGGTGAAGCTTAGAGTAAATTTCAGTTCAGTGAATCTGGCTTTTCCAGGAGGCTCTGAAACTAGGGACCAGGTGTCTTGTGTGATGTATTGCCTGTGTGAACTTGGATGCTTCTGGATTTTAATCTGGGGGCTCACAGAGCTGTCTATAAAGTAGTGCTCCTCACGATTTAGTTTTTTTCTAATGCTACAAAACTTGTTCATGCAACTGCACAATTCAAAAGAGAGTCCTTATTTAGAGTGTGAGGAGTAGAATTTGCTTGCCGTCAGCCTGAGCAGAGTCTTGAACTGTTCTTTAGGTGGGATAAAGATTGCTGGTGTTGATGCCAGTAACATGCTGCATTATCTTTGCACTCTGTAGCATCAGAAACAGCTCTCTGGGGTGGATTCTGGGCTCTCAGTGCAGGGAGATCTGCCTGAAGCCATGGGTCAAGTGTGTAAGCTCGAGAGAGGGGCGTGATCCCAGCATTTCCTGCTCAGCTGATTGGTTGCTTGGTCTTTACTGTGAGCTGCATGGCTCTCCTTTTCTGCAGTGCAGACTTCCGGGTTAGACTTGGGAGTCAAGTACCTGAAAAGAAGAATATGAAAACTATAGGGGGCAGACATTTTAGCAGGATGGGAACAAGGGGTTGTGATAGGACAAGGGATAATGGTTTAAGCTAAAAGAGCGGTGATCCAGACTAGGAATAAGGAAGAAAGTTTTTATGATGGGGGTGGTGAGGCACTGGCACAGTTTCTGTTTGCTGAGCTCTGCCAAGAACTGGGAGTGAGTCTTGCTGGTATGGGCTCTTTGGGTAAGGGGCTCTACTTCAAGGTCACTATGCAAATCTCTTCACTTAATAGGTCTGGAAAAATTCACTGTGGCATCAGTGAGCTGTTGCTTGTCCTACATCTGTATTTATTTAGTGCATTCAGATTGAGGGTGACTGAACACATAAAGCCATCTGGGTTTGAATGGGGGCTTACTCCTTCCTCTTCTCTCTTACTAAAGTATAAAGTTAGATACATAATAAAAACTGTAATCACTTTGGTATTTGATTAAATTTGAACTAATGAAAGATGAGGTAATGGTTGCTTTCTTCCAAATGGGTTCAATGTTTTCTACAACTTTTTGGTATTTACCCAGTGCTTAGGAAGCTTTGGTTGTTTCTCCTGTTTTTTCTTTCTACCCTAGGCTCTTTGCTTGGGCAACAGCTCCCCTAATTTGCTGTGGTCTTACCTAGTAAAAGTAGATACCAGTCAAATCTACATTTTTTTGGTTATACAGCAGTTCTGCTATTGCTGTTCAGAAAGCAACAGGAAAGACAGAAGAGCAAAGCAGGAGAGTAGAAAACATTCTATTTTTAGGACAAGATTGGCTTATCTCATATTTATCCTAGCTAGGGGGATAATGTTTCCAGAGATCTCACATGGGTAAGGGAAGCATAAGACTGAGTTAAAATTAACTGCCTGGCAGTCTACAAGCATGGAGCCTGCACAAGAGCCACAGGAGCTGGGACCTCACACAGAAATGATTGCAGACACAGTTCTTGAGGTTGGAGAGAGACTCTTCCAGGTCAGCCGTAGGGTGCTTTCAGTACACAGTCGATATTTTGAAGCCATGTTTTTTGGAGGAGCAAGAGAGAGCTCTGAACAGCACATAGTGATCAAAGGGATTGATGCAGTGCCTTTTCAGGCGCTACTTGAGTTCACTCGCACAGCCCAAGTGCTCATAGGTCAAGAAAATGTAACCAGCTTACTGGAAACAGCTGATTTTTTTCAGTTTGACAGGGTGAAACTGTTGTGTGAGAAGTTTCTGGAGAGAGAACTGCATATTTCCAACTGCCTGGGCCTGATGACCTACTCACAGCAATTTGCCTTTACAGAGTTGTATGTGTCTGCTATGAATGTGGCTCTCACTCACTGGGGAGATGTGATATGCCAGGAGGAATTTAAGGCACTACCCAAGGAAATGCTGATGCAGCTCCTGAAAAGTGATGACCTCTTCGTTTCAAGAGAGGATGTGGTTTTTGACAGTATTATGATTTGGATAATGGAGGACCCGGCAACAAGAGAGGAAGAATTTCTGGATTTGGTGGGCGAAGTCAGGGTCACTTTTCTGAGTTTGTCCTTCCTCGATATCTTGGTGAAACGCAGCAGGCGTGCTGGAGAGACAGATATCTTTTCCAGACTAATAAAGAAGTTAGACAGCTGTCCTCCACCCAGCTGGCAAAATCCGAAACTGTGTCCTTATGCTGGTCGGAGCTATGATACCTTATATGTCCTGGGAGGAAAGCATGACAAGGAACAGCAAGAATTATTTCTCTTTCAACCTAAAACAGGGACCTGGCAGGCTTGCTCTCCACTGCAGCGCAGGAACCTCACCCAGTACGCAGTGGCAGCAGTAGGTAACTTACAGATAAGGGAGACTGAGCAAATGCAAACAGAAGTTGAGAGTCCCAAATGCAGGGAGTCCAGCTGTTGCTGTAAAATTGTGCACAGCATTGCTAAAACTTCATTCATATTGGTGTTCATATCTGTTCAAAGAATGGTTTTGTTTTCCTTAGTCCTGGGAGAATGCTAGACAACACTATTTCTTCTCATGTAGCAGAAACTATGCAGTCTGTTGAGCTCCTTACAGTGGCTTTATCTGGAATTAGTCAAAGGACTTGGCTTTAAGCAGTATATTTTTTTGGCCTTCTCTTTTGTAGTGGTTTAGACAGATGACAGGTGACTTCTGATTTATAGTTGCCATTACATTAAGCTTATCCATAGATGTTGGGAAATCTTCATGCTCGGAGACTTTCAAGCCAGCACAATACTATGGCTTCTTGTATTAGTGTTGGTAATAGTCCCATTTCTGGTAGGAGTTTGGAAGTGAGATCCCTGAGGTTCTTTCCAACCAGTGTTTCCATGATTCTGTTCAAAAATGGGAGCAGGTTTGGAAAGACTGGCTGCATACTGTAGGCGCAGTGTATCTGTGTGGATGAGGAATTAAATACTGCAAACAATTGACAGAGCAGTGATTTTCTCTCCTCATCTTGCACCTTACCAGTACAGCCCAGGGAAAAAGGAGAATCCCAGCTATCAGTAGCAATTTTTAGCCTTCATGTGACTAATATTTCTTTGCTGTCTTTCCAGGGAGCTTCCTTTTTGTGACAGGAGGATATTTCCGGGATGAGTTTGTGTGGTACAGTGTGGATTGGGTGCTTATCTACAATTGCTTGGACAATTGCTGGCTGGAAGGGCCAGCCATGAAGAAGTCCCGCAATAGCCACTGTGCAGTAGGAGTAGGGCTCTACCTGTATGTTCTTGGAGGGAGCACAGATGAAGGGATAATCCCAGCAGTGGAGCGCATGGCTTTGATGGAGTCGGAGTGGGAAAGCATGAGTCCTATGGCTCAGCCTGTGGAGAGAGGTGACGCAGTCAGTGTGGGAGCCAGGATCTATGTGGTCTGTGGCCTGGATGAGAATGGACATGTGTATGATGGAGTGCAAAGGCTGAACACGGAGACAGACAGCTGGGATGTCATCTCATTCTCCCCTCTTCCAAGGTATGAAATAATATTCTGGGACCTGGCAGAAGATGAAAGGTTTTAGTGTTGGTCCTGCTCCAAGAAGATTTCTGTAGAAATGCAGAAGTCCTGTCCCTGCAACACTTCTGTGATTCTCTATTTAAACAGGACTTCTGATTTGAGGGCCAAGGTCACCCTGAATATTTCAGGGGCCAAATCTTCCTGTTGATTCTGATCAAGGGTTTCTTCCCTCTCAGGTATGACCTCTGCATCACGTCCTTGAATGGGGCTCTGTACACTGTAGGAGGGGGAGCTTTTCGATTTGATGTGGAGACAGATGAATGGACCCAGGTGAATGAGGAATGCTTGACCCAGAAGTTCTTCATGGGATGCAGCACTGTGAATGGACAAATTTATCTCCTTGGACAGAGGAAGGGAAACAGTGCCCTCCCCACTGTAGTCCTCTTTGATCCCTACCTTGACATGTGCCAGGTCATAGATAACAAACTCCCTTGCCCCCTTCCTATTCATGGCTGTGTCTCTGTGCGAAGATTCGATACATGGGCATGAGAGTGGAAGATCACGTGCTTTACAGCTGAAGGGAGTTAGATTGCATCAACTTTGGCCTGTGACATTTTAAAATTTTTGTTCCTTTGTAATTTTACTTTTTTTTTCTACTTGACAAATGAACTCGAAGCAAAAGCCAGTGAAAACTTTGTTTACACAAAGGCTGCAAGTAATTATTGAAACTGGTGATGGTATTGTTATGGTACATAAACTCCTTAGGGTTCATGCTCAATAAAGGGCTGTTCTGACCTTTAACCTCTGTGGCTCTCTGTCCTTTGAACAGCTGGAGCGAACAGGAAAATCACTGCACCAGTGTTAGAAAGTATTGTAGGATCTAAATAAATCAAATGTGTGTCAAGGGAATCTTCATCAGGATTATAAGCCCACAGTGCTGTAGGACAGAGCAAAAAAAAAAAAAAACCAAACACCCAAACAGCAACTGCTGTCAAGCTATACCCAATATCAGTATCATTTTAGCCTGAAATAAGTAATTTTCACAGGTTATGTAATTATAGCTAAAATTACTTTTATTCCAGGCTGGAGAGCACCACAGAAGGAGGAACACTATTCTGGATTTATGCATTCAGGTATATGATGACAAACATTTGCACACTGAGTCTTAAAAATCTGGCTTCAATTTCCTTAGTCCTCTTTGGGTTCACAGCTGCAGAGACTCAGAATAAAAATACCCATCCCAAAGCACTGAAATGAGAGTGCAAGGAGCAGGGTCCTGCACACAGCTGTAATTAAAGACTGTGTATGAGGAAGAGCATTTCCCAGGCAGGTGTGCTGGTTTAACACAGCCTGGTTTTAGTGGGCGGGAGGAGCTGCTCGAAGCTTCTACTCTGTCTGGCACAGAGGTAATTGCTGAGGGCTCTGACGATGGGCAGGTTACCAGCCCAGTTAGAGAAGCTGGTAACACCTCTGTGATGACATATTTGAGAAAGGCAAAAAGCACGGGCAGTTCTCTTTCTTCTCCCGAGGGGTGGTGAGGCGGCCCCTGAGGGCCATCCTGGTGCAGCCGGGGCCTCCCGAGGCCG
>NW_008236193.1:1509538-1520538 GCF_000691975.1 Corvus brachyrhynchos | reverse complement strand
TTCTTCCAAGTCAGAGAAAAAGGAAAAGTGAGGACACGTGAGGAGAACCAACACGGTGACACCGAGGTCAGTGAAAACAAGGAGAGGGAAGAAGTGCTCCAAGTGCCGGAGCTGAAATTCTTCTGCAAGCTGTGGTGAGGACTGTAACACAACAAACTGTTTCCCTGTAATTCAGGAGGTGCCTGGGGGGTGCAGATACCCACATGCAGCCCGTGAAGGAACAGTGCTCACGCTGGAACGTGTGGATACTGAAAAGCTGTAATCTAGTGAGGAACTCGAACAGAGAGAGAGGACCCTTGCTTCCACAGATAGAGAACCCTTGCTTCCAGACTAGAACAGCTCATCCTTAAAAGACTTAAACCCCATGAACTAAAATGACCCACGCTAGGCAGTTGTGGGAAGACTGCTTGGCCGTGGGAGGGACTCACATTACAGCACATCGGCCGGGCTGCTGCTTGTGAAAGTTAAAACCACGCTAGAGAAATTCTTAGAGAACTGTCCCCTGGGCGAAGGACCCCACAGCACAGCAGAAGAAAGAACTCCTTTCTCTGAACGAACTGAAGAAAGATTCTTAGAAAGTAAAATACTTACCAAAACCCCATGTTTTTTGTCCTTGAGCTGTCAGTGGGAAAGAGAGAGGGGGCTGGGAAGAAAATAAGTGTTCTAAAGGTTTATTTTAGTTCTTATTACCCTTTTTACTTTTAAATCTGTTAATAATTTTCTTTATACTGTTTAAGTTTTGAACCTGTTTCATCTTAAAGTGTTTTTCCCCTAATCCTTATCTCAGTTCATGAAGTCTTTGTTTTAATTTCCCCTTCTCTGCTCAGCTGTAGCAGAGGAAAATACATGAGTAGGTTTTTGGGGGTACCTAGCACTTAGCCAGCGTCAAACCCCGACAGCAGGACTATGGACGCAGGGTGGTAGGGGATTGATCTCCAAGGGCACTCAGGCCTCCCAAGGGTGGAGAGAGAGTGAGTGACTACCCTGCTGCTGCAGCAGAAGCAAGCTGGGAAGCTGCACTGCAACTGCTGCTGTCATCTGTGTTGTCAGAGTCTGTACTCTGATGTGACACAGCAAGAGAGTTCCTGAGCTGAATGATTAACATCTCCAGAGAAGGGGAGAGGCTTTAAAAACTGAGAGGTGTTGGTTAAAATCAACCCTGCCACTCTGACAGCTCTGTCAGGATAGCAGGCCTGCAGACACGGAGCCCTCTAGGTCCAGTTTGGCTTCCCCTCCTTGCCAGCTCCCCCGCCAGAGCCGGGGTCCCATGATGGGGCTGCAGCAGCGAAGGCTGGGCCTGTTCTCTGGGCCCAGGGGCCAGTTGTGCCCTGCAGGCTGTATAAATCTTTTAAATGCTGAGATTCTCATGTATCATTTGGGGCTTTAAAAAAAAGCATCGTACTTGAAGGGACAAGGGACAATAATTCATGGGCAAACCCTTACACCAAGGATCCCAATGAAGGGTCTTGTACCCCCACCACAGTGCAGCTAGTGGGAGTGAGGTGACATCCTGCTCCAGGTTGGTGTTCCACAGAGAGAGGGTAGCTGCCTGCCTTCCCGCACTGCAGCCTGCAAACCCAGATTCCAGAGTCCTTCAAGGGAAAGCTGGTTCAGCCTTTGCGTTACATGATGTCAGGCTGCCAGCAAGTTTCAAAGATTTTCCCACTGACATATGATCTGATGTTCTAAAAAGATTTAATGCAAAATATACATAAAACAGACTTTTTTTGTTTGCATGTAATTAATTTTTTACATTTACTTTACTTTTTTTGTTACACTATAAATTCAGAAAATTAGATCTTATGCAAGAAATTATGAGGTGAAGCATCATCCAACCCCTAAACCATCCCATTAAGACGATAGTGTTGTAACACTCCTATTTTCCAATTTTAAAAATGAAATCTCAACAAAATTAATACATCCATATGGAAAGCTTCCATTTATTATGTATCATTTCTGGTGGAAAATTGTGCATTTGGAAGAATTCAGTTCCTTTCAGTTTTAGGAGACTTCTCCCGGAGTAGACATTCAGTAAGAGAAATCTTTTAGACATTAGAGCTATTTTGTAGAATTCATACAGCAAATACAGCTTGTATCATTTGGCCAGGCCTTAGCTGCAGAAGTGGTTTATCTCAGAGCCTGACCATTTTATACTACCAAAGTGAAAACTTATTTGCCATTTAAGCCAGTGCCTTTCACATGCAAGTCCTTTCATCAGGTGGCTGGCGATGACTGCTCCTGCCTTCTGAAACTGCAAATTGGTTAAATCTTCCACAGTTTAATTTATTGTCTCATGAACCTTTTGGGAAGGCTTTGAGATAATCACAGATGGGAGTCATAACTTTAGCAGCTTGTTCAACCCCTCTTCTCCTTATACAGTGGGACTTTGGCTGGTAGACCCTTTATTTCTGGATGAGTGATTATAGAGTAGTAGTAAAAGAATCCTAACAGAAGAATTATAGAAAAAACTCCTGAAGAGACTTAACTGCCTATAGATGTGATGAAATTCACCTCCACCTAGGCACTGGATGCTGATTCAGGCAGACTGCAGTGAAGCCCTGTCCAGCTTCTCCCCCAGCTCTTGTTCAGCCTTCCCACATTCAAAGACTGCCTGGATCTTGGTGTTTTGCAGCAAGCCCTGTGTCATTCTTTGTTCTTTGCCAGATCCTCTCCTTCGCTCCTGTCACTCTCTTCAGTGTCACTTCTGGCATCTTGTCTTTTCTGAAGAAAAGAAAATTTAAATGAGCTGCAAAACATATGTAATGGTATATATTAGAGAGGACTAGTCCTGTTTTCATTCATAGCCCTGGAGACTTAACCTGGCAGCTAAAATAGAAATAAGAGGTGTGATCATATCCTTAAAGCCAGTGCTGCAATTGTCCCAGCATAGGGAGATTGACTTAAGCTGACAGATGTTAACTCTGTTATGGTTTCACCTAACTTTTGAATGGGTTTTTTTTGTCACCCTAGTAACGCTCTTGTAATGTGACTTCCTGAAAATAAGTTAATATTTATTCTATGTATAGTCGTTCAGCACATTTTCCTATGTAATTTATTACTGTTGAAGCTGTGAAAGCCAACACAGATTCGTCCAGCAAGCATATGGACTGGGCTCCTTATTTTGCAATTGTCTACAGCCTCCATGAGCATATCCTCCATAATTTCCTCAGAAAAATGGCTTTTTCTTGTAATTTAGCTTTGATGAAGGGGTAACTCAAGAAAGTTGAAGGCATAGCACCAAAATTGTGGAGAGGTTTTTTTTTGGCCACAGGTCCCCAAAGCTTTCACAAATCTTCTCAGATGCTCCCACGATGCCATCTGCCTACATTAGCAAGGCAGGCTAGGGAGCTCCCCTCTCTGATGACAATGTTTCTCCCAGTGATCCCTATACAAACTCTGGCATGCATCAAGAGCCTGTGGAAGGTACCCAAAACTCAGAGATGCAAGTACACAGTGTGCTATCAACCAGGTTTACCTGGTTGCTCCTTCTTTACTCCCCTTCAGACATACCAACAGGTTCCAGTTCTCCAAAACTACATACTGAGAAGCGATTAGGCAGTGAGGAGACAGGTCTGTGGATGGCTCCCATGTCACTAGAACACAGCTGCAAGCTAGAAGTGAGCTCCTGCTCTGATCTTCGTTATCCATACAACTCCCAGCGTATGCCTTAAGAAGCTCCTGGGCTTTGTGGTGCAGTCCTGCTTCTCTCCTGCTTTCCTGCAGGCAGGTGGGAGTCACCCTGAACCTCATGCTCTCTCATGAGCAGTGGTGGCACAAAGGAGACAAAGACTTTTCATACCTCACCACGGAGGATGACATTGAAGATCATCTGGATGATCACATAGGACCAGAAAATGTGTAACAACTGCAGGATCATCAGGAAAGCACTTATGAGACAGCTTATGGGGAACAACGAAACTTTTGTCACAAAGTAATAATAAACGCTGTGGGAAAGAGGGAGAGGTAAATCAGAAGACACAAGACTAAAGCAGGTTAAGTATCTTCAGACTTACAAGGATCAGGTTTCTTTCTGGGCAATGGCTTGGCTGATGTGTTCCCAGGGCAGAGCTGGGCTGAGCCAGGATGGCACCACCAGGCTTCACGCTGTACCCAGCTCTCACAAAGCAAGTCCCAGAGGACCTGCAGATGCTCTGTATTAAAATCACCAACAATGCAATAGGCTTTGCAGACAGGTCAGTTATCAGAAATCTGCAATGCTCCCTAGAAGAGGCAGGAACTGGCAACATTTCTCCTAAAATAAGTCTTGAGAGGAACTATGGACAGAAGTGAGACCATAAGGGGACCTCTCCACTGCCACTTATATAAAAAGATAACACATGGGTTTTAAACTGAAGTTAGGGAAGAGTTAAGGGTGCAGATGATCAGCTGGGCATGGAATTACTTTTAGCAAAAGTCACAGAAAGTCTGTATCCTCCGTGACGAGAACAGAAAGGAGGAGACCACAGGTTTGGAAGTGGAAAGCAGACAGGACAGAGAGCAGTTCAGCACAGGAGAGAAATGACGAGTGCTAGTATGTGTCCTCCTCTACAAGTTACCTACGACATGAACATCTTAGCATATATTGTATGCTGGGAAACCTTGTTGGACACAGTGTGTGTTTGCTCTGCACTTGTTTTCCTACACCTCTGCTGCTTGCTGTTGGTGCTGAGAGGTGCTGATCTCAATGGACCTATCTGATCCAGGACACCTGTTACCTTTGTCCTTATATATGGGACAGCAGGTTGGGATACTGGGGCTTCGCACTTCGTAGCAGAGACAACTGAAGTTGCGCTTGTTCTCAGGGAAAGTTGCCTAAAGCTTCTATTGCTTTTCTCTCTAAGGCAGCAATTTGACCACCTGAATACGGGACTTGTCATGCAAAGTCAGCCTCATAGGCATCCAGACTAAATGGCAGCACCACCAAAGCTCAAAACTCAATATCTTCAGTGGTGGTATGCAGCAAGGGCAGGGACATAGGACAGCAACAGGGACTTCTCCCTATGTGTGTATAGCATGTCCTATTTTTAAAATTCTCCTTGGTGTAACAAATGAAATGTTTGGTTTGAAAGAAAACAGAAATCTTAGACTATAATGCAAGTGTTGTGGAATGAGTTTATGGGAAGTTAGCCACTATCAGCTTTTCTGGCAGTGGTAAGGAAAGAAGAACAACTTCAGCCCAGTTAAAGGCTGGAAGGGTCACCAGATGTGTGTACATAAAAGCCATTCTCCAAGGCTGGTACCTGTGTGTGACTTCTGAAGGAATCACTGTGAATGCCCTCCCAGGATGTTGAATATCCCATCTCCTGAATCCCTCATGATTTTCTTGTTTTATTTCAGATACGTGGTGGGTCACCTTAAATTTACTGTGCTGTTTTTTCTGTACTAATTTTATCTTAATAGACCTTTAAGCTTTAAGGCCTTTTTTAGTCTGCTAAGAATTTCTTGGGAAATTCTAACCAGTATGGTTTGCACCTTCTTTCTCTCATAGGAACCAGTGCTTATAACACAAGGAGTGGGAATATAGGGACAGAGGCTGTGGCTCTAGATTAATTAGTAGAATTAATTCATTAATATAGTAAAAACCCTGGTGGTGTTTTTTTGCTGTGGGTTCTTCTGTTCCAGTTGAATTGATCTTTGAACTTGTAGTGTTCTGTTCTCTGCCTTTCCTCCCCTCAGCATGGAGGGTCACCTCTCCAGAAGCTCAAACAGCCCATAATACCCACATTCAGAGGACAGCAAAATGTTACTCACGTTAATGGGAAAATGACAAGCCGGGAGATGATGAAAACCACAGCAAAAACATTGAATACTGTTTCACAGACCCGCTTCCATTTCAGGTAATGGAGTATCTTGGCAAGCTGTAGAGAAACAAATTTCCATATACCCCTTGTGCCTGTGTTCTCCTTCTAGGGGCTGAGGGATTTCCCGTGTCCTGCAAGGATGACCAGGCTTGTAGGGATGTATCCCAGTTCCTTTGCATCCAATTACTTTTCCACAAGAGCAGTAGAACCAGGACTTCCTATATTCACTGTCACTGACGTACATGTGTCCCACTCACGTGTCATGTGTAGCAATGTGCACAGGTGCCAGTGCTGCCCACAGGCATGAGCACAGGCCTGCAACTGGGAGAGTGACTTTTTTACACAGGCAACAGTTTTAAACTAGGAGAGACTTAGATTAGGTGTTAGGAAGAAATTATTTACTCAAATGGTGGTGAGGCCCTGGCACAGGCTGGCCAGAGAAGCTGTGGTTGCCCCATCCTTGGGATAGGTTGAATGGGTCTTGGAAAAATCCGATCTAGTGGAAAGTGTCCCTGCCCATGGCAGGGGGTTGGAATGAGACGGGCTTTAATGTCCTTTCCTGCCCAAACCATTCCATGATTTCCAGGTGGGGGTAACGCACCTCTAAAATATAATCAGAGGCATCATGGACCAGCATGACTATCATCCCAAACCGAATCATATTGGCACAGTAGGAGACAAAGATCAGAGTGATGGTGGCGATGTGGTGGATAATCTGTTCCTTAAAGTCCTGGCATGAGAAGAGAGATTGTCAGGCTTACCTTGCCCTGGCAGCATCTGTTCCTGAATGCTCCTGCCTCACTAGGATGTGTCAAACACGTCCGCAAAGCATCAGTGCTCCCCACCACACTACAGCTCTCTGAGGTCCTGCACAATCTCAAGAAGAAAATCTCCTCCTTTATGCCCAGTTAATGGAAACCCAGACAAATACCTGTGAGATATATGTAGGTGCAAACATGCTGAAAGACAGATTTTTATAAGTTTCCATGCATCAATCTGCCCTTCCAAAACTGCTCTCTTAATACCCCATATTTACTTCCAGATCCCTCCTCTGTGTATTGAAGAACCTTTTGTAAGGACAGTAGATTGCCCTTGGCCTGGGGCAGGTCCTATCCATGGGCTATAATGGAGGAGCTCTTCAACTGCCCATGCCTCTTCAATTGCCCATGCTGCAAAAGTCACACATACAGGACCCTCATCAGGGCAGGCCAGGTCCTTTCCATCAGGAGGACACAGCCCTCCAGTGCAGGCAACATCTGAGAGCTGGAAAGGCCATGATGCCATGTTCACCCAGTGCCTGTCCCTTGACCAGCCATGGGAACCCCTGTGTCAGCTCCCAGCAATTGCCCAGCCTAGCAGGCAGGAAGGCCATGCCACACACGAGCAGGGCCCAGTGCAAAGGGCAGTGGTGGGATACGAGAGCTGAAGGGGCCCATGTGCACAAGGGTCTTCACAGCAGCACTTGTGCCTTCTCCTTTGCACCCCCGGGGAGCTGACAGCGGGACGGGAGGCACAGCCTCACGGTGGGGGCTGACTGAGCCATCTGGCTGTGGTTGTGCTGCTGACACTTACCTTCCTCTTCACATCAAAGGGCAGGGTGGCCACCAGTGAGCAGTAGAAGGAGAGCTCCAGGAGGTAGAACGAGCCCAATACGGGTGATAGAGGCTGTAAGACAAGTGACAGGCAGTTTGACAGCCCTGCCTAGCCCTGGGTTCAGGAGAGGGGAGGAGTCTTCCTGGGCAAAGCCCCTTTATTCAACCCATGTTTGAGACAGCAGGTGTTGGTCATGCCTAAATTTTCCTGTTCCCACTGACTGAACCGTTTGCTGATGCACTGACAAGGTCAGTCCAAAGCCAGGACTAGCCCTGGCCTGTCTGCAAAGGGGCTGGGAGCAGCTGGGGTCTCCCCTCTCCAGGGGTTCAGATACTTCATCTCTGTCCCTTCTTTGAGAGGTCAGATGTCCTGACCACCTTTTGTGGCCACAGAGAGTCACTTCCAAACAGACTTGGGTGACAGAGAAACTCAGTGAGAAGAGGTGCCTGCTCTGAGCAGAGCTCTCCTTAGGCTGTCACATGGAGCACGTGTGAGGAGCTCATCAAGCAGATGTCAAACTGTTTGCCAAGATGCATAATGTGAGGTTGAGACCAGAGGGGTGTTTAAATAAGACAGGTGGATATACTGAGTTGTAAGTATAAAGCTTTTTGTCATAAGGTTGTGCTGTCTCCATGGTTGAAGGTTTTCAAAACTAAACTGGAAAAACCTTAGGTAACTTGGTCTGATCTCACAGCTAAGTGCTGCAAGCAGGAGGTTGGACAAGAATCTTCCTGATCTCTCTTCCAATATGAATTATCTTGTGATTCCATGTATTTGCTGCTCACCTGTTGTGGAAATTTCAACCAGCACACGGTGTGGTCCCAAAACCAGGGCTTCTGTGTATAGAGAAGGCAGCAGTAAGAATCCAGAGCCTTTTAATGACACATAAAGTCCATGGGAGGAGGTACTCCAAGAACTCAGTGTGCCCATGCTAGATCCAATCTGGCTTTGAGCTTCAGAGAAAGTGGTTGGCAAAATGCATTTATCATTAGTGAATGTACAGGATGTCATATGGAGAGACTTTGGAGCAGTGGGCAGCAGCCACAGTGAGGACAGGTCCTGCTCTTGTCTGAGATGCAAGAGCTGTGTGTGGGTACCTGTGGGGAAGCACTTACACAAGGATCTAAGACAAGAACAGCAGGGTAACATCACTGACACCTAGCCAGGTCCACCCAGGGAAAAAGGAACTGCTGAGTCAGGATTGAGGATGATTCTGCTCCATACCCCTGAATTTGTCCTTCTTTGGCTTTGCACCCATAGTCATGACCACACATGGTCTTCCAATGGGTTCTTTAGAGTGGCCTGGGACTATCAGCCTCATTTGCAATGAATAAGAACCCTTGAAAGGTGTCACTTCACAGCATGACCCTGCTCACATACTTACGTCATACAGAAGAGCCAGTCCAGAGAAGAATGAGGTGAAATAGAAAGTAAATCTCCAACTAAAACAGAAAACAAGGAATTAAGACCACCTCCAGAGCTGAAACAGCTCGGCATCCTGTGCCCAGGATGCCCACAGGAGAACCTACGCTTGTTTGGACAGAGATTTGCAGAATCTCAGCTCTGTTGGCACATGGAAGCATGTGCTGTAAGGCAACAGGGTACCCACTGCCCAGCCAGGCTCTGCTGGGTCCACGCTTTGCCCAAATTCCTTGGGCATTCCATCAGTGTCAAAGAGGATGCAGTAAGATGCCTCTCCCCGTCTCCTTTTGTTGTGTGGATGTTTGTAGATCACCTATCAAATGCTTATACACCCCAGACAGTGGAAGGCACCCAATTTTTCTCAGTGATGGCACAGGAATACTGGGGGATTTATTACTTTCTTCAGAAATGCTGCAGTAGGAAGCACTGAACAAGATTTCAGGTGGAGAATATATTTTAAACATAATAACACGATTCAAGCACTGAATAATTTCTTTTTCAGAGGGGGAAGAAGAGTGGATCTCTTAACTGATGGGGGTCTTTATGTATATACAGCATTAAACCTCAAGGTGAGAACCAGAGATAGCTTAATTCTCTTGATCAAGACACTTGGTGACTCCTCTCTCCACCCTGACTCCACGTATTACTGAGATATGCAGGAAGATTTAATATAAGAGAGCAAACAACTTGGGGAAAGGGAAAGCTATGAAGATTTTGGTGCTTTCTTGTGTTTTTCAGTTTTAACCTCCCTCCTTCATGGCTTGCACTGCCTCCTAACTGCACTTCATGGATTCATTTTCTGCCCAATCATCCATGCTGACAATATCTTAAAATTTTAATTTTGTATCATCTTTGAAAAGAAGTTTAATACATTTTACAAGTGGCTTTGGTGTTCATAATCCCTCTGAGCTTTCGAGATCTAAACCTGTTCTCCAGTAAGGCCAGTAGACTCTGTTGAGGCAAATTTAACTTTTCAAAGGTAAAAAGGGGAAGGAAGGAGGGAGGGAGGGAGCTGGCAGTGCTGTGGGGGGCTCTGTTGTCAGTGTGTGCAGTAATGGCACCCAGCCTCATGGCACAGAGGCTCTGCTCGCAGCCACAGCAGCTCCCCTGGGAGCGTGTTTGGGGAAAGGACAGGGCAGAGCACAGTGATGATGTGCAGACCTGTTGGAGGTCTCCATCACCAAAAGCTGACCCAACTACCTGGCCTCACAGAACTTCTTCATCAGCCTGGGGTGGTCCTGGGCCCGCCGGTGTCTGAACCAGGTCTCCACATTTCTGACCGGCAGGTCACTTTTCTTGGCCAGTGAAACCAGCTCCTCCTGCAAAACAGAGCAGGGAGGAAGGACTGAGCCTTTTGGAGGCAGTCATTCCCTGTGAGGGAGGAAGAGCTCTGCTCCCAGGAGCTGCTCCTGCCTGTCCACCTTTCCTCAAAGAACACCTTTCTTTGGAAAAAATTGTATCAACTCTATTTGCATTTGTGAACCCCCAGATTGTTTTGGCCATTTAAAAACTCCAATTCAGACATATATAAATGCAAGTTCATAAGTAAACACAACTTCTCCCTGATTACATTTTGCCAGCTGTACACAATGGGATACAATATCTGGCTATAGAAGTCTAAATACATTTTTTTCCACCTCTAATACAATTTTGGCTTATAATTATCAGCTACAGATGGAAAACCTGAAGATAAAAGAAGTTTCATCTTGTAAAGAAACAGACACATGGTTCACTCCATAATGTCAATAAACCATTCAGCTGTTGAAGTGGCACAGTCACAGGCTCAAAGGCATCAATTCCATTATCCTCATTTTCTGCATGAACTCCAAATAACATGACAAGAGTTAAGGTTTATAAACTGTGATTAAAATTAATGTAAAGATGAGCTCATGAGCATTTTATAATTAATCTGACAAAGCTTCATACAGATTAAAGTAAATTATTTTTTTAATCCATGCATCAGTGTGTCATGATCCAGGCCCAGAGATCATGATCTTGGTGGTGAATGGAGCTAAATCCAGCTGGAGACTGGTGACCAGTGGTTTTCCCCAGGGCTCAGTTTTGGAGCCAGTCGTATTTAGTATCTTCATCGATGATCTGGAAGAGGAGATCGAGGGAACCCTCAGTCATTTCACAGATGACACCAAGCTGGCTGGGATGTTGATCTGCTGGAGGGCAGGAATG
>NW_008236193.1:1507135-1509503 GCF_000691975.1 Corvus brachyrhynchos | reverse complement strand
GTCAGGAATGCTCTGCAGAGGCAATTTGACCGGCCGGATCAATGGGCCAAGGCCAGTGGTGTGAGGTTCAACAAGGCCAAGTGCCAGGCCCTGCCCTTGGGTCACAAGAGCCCCATGGAACACTCCAGGTTTGGGGCAGAGTGGTTGGAAAGCTGCCAGCAGAGAAGGGCCTGGGGGTGCTGGTGAATAGTGGCTGAACATGAGCCCAGAAGTGTCCAGGTGGCCAAAAAGGCCAATGGCACCTGGCCTGTACCAGCCATAGTGTGGCCAGCAGGACCAGGGCAGTGACTGTCCCCCTGTGCTGGGCACTGGTGAGGCATTTCACATCCTGGGTTCAATTTTAGGCCCCTCATGACAAGTAAGTCATTGAAGGGCTGTAGCATGTCCAGTCAAGGGAACAGGCCTGGGGAAGGGTCTGGAGCACAAATCTGATGAGGAGCAGCTGAGGGAGCTGGCGGGGCTCAGCCTAGGGTGAAGAAGGCTCAGGGAAGACCTTCTTGCTCTCTGCAACTCCCTGACAGAATAAGATGAAATGGCCTCAAGTTGTGCCAGGGGAGGTTTAGATTGGAAAAACTTGAAGCCCTGGCACAGGCTACCCAGGAGAGTGGTGGAGTCCTCATTCTTGAAGAGATTTAAAACATTTGTAGATGTGGTACGTGGGGACGTACTGATGGCCTTGGCAGTGCTGGGAGAATGGTTTGACTTGGTGATCTCAGAGAGCTTTTCCAACCTAAATGATTCTGTGATTCTGAAGGACTTGCAGTTCTGCCAAAAATAAGCAGCTGTAATAGACTCTACCCAAAGGGGTGGTGGCTGCCTTCTTGCCAGAGCCAGCAGCTCTCACAGCAGCTGCTGTGTTTGACATGCAGCAGGTCAGGAGGTGCTGCAATTGCAGCTGTTGAACATGTTGGAAGCTGCTCCAATATCTGCTTATACATCTTTCCCAGGAAAAGTGCTTAACAGTAACTGCCTTGCTTGTGAGGCCAGTTTGCCGGGCCTGGGGTAGAGACAGAAAGAGGTGTTGCTCGCCTGGGCTCTTGGGACAATGAGACACAGGGGACACTCACCTTCTTTGGGGTTTTGCCCAGCAGAATGTAGAAGCCTTCCAGCGTGACATTGGTCTGAACTTTGGGCCTCTGCTTGTCACTCACCCCCAATGCCCTTCCCAAGGGCAGAGCCACGGTCCTGTAAGAGGAAAGAGTTCTGGCAGGAGAGGACCTGTGTGCCCACACTGGCAGCCAGGGTCAGCCACCAGGAAGATGCTGCCAGTGCCGTGTTTTGTGCTGGATGTACTGCCCCAGCACTCCAGCACTGCCAGAGTGCACACCCAGCCCAAGGCACAGCCCAAGGCTCCCAGTACTGCTCCAGCACACGCTCAAGGCTTGGTGGCTCTGTCAGGCCAATGCCCTTTCTTCAGAAACACAACGGCACCAAGGCAAAGCTGAGGATGTACAGTGGAGACAACAGTAAGAATGGCTAAATAAGCAATAATTTTGCTGAGGCAACAGGACACAGAGCATGCCTCTGTGTTGGAGTGCATGCTGGTCCTCTTTCCAGTGCTCCTGAGCACTCCAGAGGATGCCACAAAACCAGTCTGTAAGCGTCTGAGTGTTCCATGGGCTCTGTGCCCAGGGTACCTGACCACTTGCTGCAGCAGGAGCCAAGGACAGAACATGTGGGGATATGCTGGCTCCTGCAGGAAACCCCAGCTAAGTTCTAGTGGGAGGCATTGTGTTCCAAATCATGTTGTTTCTAGGAAGCCAGGCAAGTGTTAAGTTGCCTTCCCGTCTTTGAGGGAAGACTGGATGACCCTGGAATTAACTCTGGCTCTTCCTACAGCCGTCATCTGCCACATCTTCTCACATGGCTGTGCACTGCAGGCAGGAGCCAGCACTCAGGGCAGATGGGCCAGTGCTCCCCCAGCTCCTCCAGGAGAGACCCCCTGTCCCAGCTTAGGGCAGGTTTGCTGACCACAGCTTTGCCACTTCACGTCCTTCCCTCTTCCCCCGCTGAAGTCCTGCTCTGCCTGGTGGGAAGCATCCTAGCAGCTCTGCCCACACCAGCACACGGCCTTGCTTTAACTGACCGGCTTCCGATTTCCCGTGCTGAGGGCTGGTCTGTACCTCCCCACGCGTCCTTGTTCCTGGAAAAGGGGCTCAAAGCCCTTTCTGAATCTCATGGGATAGGCAATGTGGATCTGCCTTGTGGTGATGCGAGGTTTTTACTGTATTTTCATATGTTTTCTGTACCCCAGTGGTTCATCCCTACCTTCCCCACTCCTATTCCCAGTTGATTTGCCCCACACCCAAGCCTCTCCCCTGGTGCTCCCTACATGGTTGTTTTCCTCCCCTTGTTCTAGCTCTTTCCC
>NW_008236193.1:1484699-1507068 GCF_000691975.1 Corvus brachyrhynchos | reverse complement strand
CGCCCTTATATGGCTCCTGTCCGGCCCCCGAGGATCTGCCCCCTCGGATACCTCCCCTCTTGGAAATCTCCTAAACCTCGACGCCCCATTGGGGCATGTGACCCCTCTCCCTCCATCCACCAAGACCCTTGGACCAGATGTGAGTCCATCCCTTCAGCGTCCCTCCCTCCTAATCCACTTATTGGTCCCCAGTTGGTGTATTCCCCCTGTTCACCCCCCCATTGTAAGGCATGGGCGCGTTGCAGGCGGGGCTCGTCCTCGGTAGATTCCCTTCCATAAACTTGGATTATCCCCCGGGGCAACCCTCCTCGCTACTTTTTATCTCTCCCCTCATCGGGGGCTGCTGGCTGCTACAGTGCCTGGAGCCGGTGCCCGACTGCTCCCCGCTGCTGCCGCACACCGCTGGAGCCAGCCCGGGCTGTAGAGAGCAGCGGTCCCTGTGACACTGCCTCACTTCCACACACAAGTTCTGGGGAGATGCCAGCCAGTCCTCAGGCTCCCCTGGGAGTGCATCATCACGCCTGACAGAACTGGGGTCCTCTGGTGTCAGGAGGAGAAAGCAGGGCAGAGCTGGGCAAAGAGTGGTGTGAGCAAAGTGGTCCCACAGCAGCCCTAAGAGCTCCAGGGTGGGGAGCTCACATGGCACCTTCAGGAGCATCCTCTAGGATCAGGCTGAACCCTGGCTCAGCTACGGGCTCCCAGCACTGACATACCCAGTAAATCCCTTATCTGTGTTGCAAGCTCCCTAATCTGTCTTGGCCTGTCTCCAGAGGGACCCTCCATGCACAGCTGAGATGTGACTGAGAGACGGACTTTTCACACCTACAGGTACAAGAGAGAGGGAGGGCAGAGGAAAGAGCTGCCACACAAATCCCATATGCTATGAAAAGCAGAAAGATTCATTATTCTTGGGGACAATCCCATGTACACTTTGTGGTGGTCAGGACGCAGGTAAGGATTATTCTGGAGCAGCCCTGGTGGCAACCAGCACAGGAGAAACCAGAGGTGCTGCACTCACCTTTCAAAGATGAATCGGACAAAGATCAATAGCAGGGCACCAGGGATGCAGAGCAGGAGGTGCTGAGGCTGTGGGTAGTGTACGTCTGCAGACTCCTTCAAATCTTCCCAGATAGCTCCAGGTGGCAGCCAGTATTCATGGTGCCAGAACCCCTCTGACACTCCCATTCTGGTCAAGATGGTGGGCACAGAAAGCAGAGGCTGCCTGCAGCAAGCAGGTATTACTAAGGCATAAAGCTCACTGCTAAATCAGGATTCCCAACTCAACAGCTCATCACTCACGGTCCCCACCTCTTGCTCAATCCCATGAGTATGTCAGACTAGTTGAAATAGCATCACTTGTTTTGACCTGCCTGTGAGCTTGGGGGTGGGGTAAAATGTCCTAGTACAAGAGAGTAATTTAGTGGGTGTTGAGGAGTTGGCTGATTTCAATTTCACTCTGCTTCACAGATGACTAAAGTCCCTACCTGGTGACACTATCAGCAGGGGCATCTCTCTTGCCCCCTCTTTCTATCAGGCTTTTCCTTCTCAGGCTGCAAAACCCTCATCTCTTAATCAACCCTGACACCTGGCTGAAGGTGGGGATGGAGGTCCCAGGGGAGACTGTCTACATCCATTAAAATCTTCTGGCATCTTCAGGGCCCCAGCAGTCTCAGTTTTGGTTCCTTCATCTTGGCCAGAAACATCCCATATCCTGTTTGCATTTTGAACCATCATGTACTGAGCACAAAGCTGAGGCACTGCTCCCCAGAGCGCTTCTGGAGTGCTCACACACAGCCCAGCACTTCAAGACACCTTTTCCCGTGCACCACCTTCCTCTGCTCCATTCAGCTTCAGCTGTGTTGTCAGTCTCTCAGTGCTGTGAACTGCAGCAGCCAATCTGCAACACCATCTTGAAGAACCTTCATTATCAGCTGATTTTGCCATCTGCCTTTCCCTCCCCCTTTTTGGGGGCACTTGCAACAACACACAGCTGAAAACAATCCATGTTGGTCTCTCACAGTCACCTCTGGTGGATTTCCTCAGGCTGGTGAGGGACATTTCTGAATGCCTCTGCAAAGCTGAGCAGGGTGCAGGTTCTCTCCGCTACATGTTGCTCACCAATTCTTTGGGGTAACTCCAGCAGAGACATAACTTCCCCACAGACCACCCCATGGGCACTCTCTCCTATTATGTTCATGTCTGTTTCCAAAAATTCTATCACATATAGTGCTTTCTACTGCTCTGACCAGTCTGCATGTCAGACTACAGAAGGCTGTAGCTTCTCACATTGGCTTGAAGTAGATCCTCTTGGAATGTGGCCTCAGTGAGATGTCAGGTATTGGACCCTCTCTCCCTCAGCTGGGGAGCCATACAGGGCAGCTCACTGCATTTCTTGTCTCTAGCCTGACCTGTCTCAGTGTTCCTGCTGTCTGCCACCATCATCTCTGAATCCAGCCGTCTTGCCAATGTTTCAGAGACTGGTATTGCCTTTCAAGTTGTTTCTCAGGATGTTTTTTGACCTGCTTTATCACATGCTTACATTCATCTGACAAAGTTGTAGGTCCTTCCCCTTGTTTAGACACGACTTCAGCTTTTTGAACAAGGCCTTGTCCTTATCTGCAGGCACTGTGTCTGCTGTACCTGTGAGAATGAGAAAAGCAATGTCGTTCCAAGTGCACCCATCCAAGAAAAGGTTCCCTTGGGCACACATTTCTGAATGAAATAGTGTGATGTATGGAGATCTTTGAAATTCATTGTGTGCAGGAGGAAGGAAACAACTGTGCCAAACTATTTTTAGAACAAGCCAAAATGGTACCAGATGTCCACGTCTACTGGAGTCAGCAGATTCATGTCAGCCCTAATTTTGGGCTAGGACAGCCTGGGGGCCACACTGTGCCAGCCTTGACTCACCCACCTCACAGCAGCCTGGAAGCATTAGTATATGCTCTTTTACTCATGGCTCACCTGGAGCTGGATGCCTCATCTCCCACAGGTGCTCACTAACATTGTGTGATGCGCATCTCGTCTGTGCACATGGGGGATCAAGTACGAGGGAAAAGAGAGTCAGGCCCTGCTGTGGTGCCCAGTGCTCCATCTGGACATGGAACTCTCCATTAGAGAGATGCTGAAGGAGATCAGGGTGGTCAGCCTGGAGAAAAGGAGGCTCAGGGCGATCTTCTCACTCTCCACAACTCCCTGACAGGAGGGTGCAGCCAGGTGGGGGTTGGGCTCTGCTCCCAGGGAACAGGGACAGGAACAGAGGAAAAGGACTCAAGCAATGCCAGGGGAGGTATGGGTTGGACACAAAGAAGATTTTTTTCATGGAAAGGGTTGGAATGGGCTGCCCAGGGAGGTGGTGGAGTCAACCATTCCTGAAGGTAATTAAGAAGTGACTGGACTCAGTGCTCTGCTCTGGTTGACAAAGTGGTGACTGGTCACAGGTTGTACTTGATGATCTCAAAAGCCTTCCCCAACTTAATGGGTTTAGTGGTTCCATGATCTGCTCTGCTGGGTTTCTCAGCAGACAAGTGACAGACTTGCTGCAGGTTTTCTACAACAGCTGCTCTGTGGGGGGAGCTGTGATGCCCCATGTGTGAAGAGAGGAGGGGATGGATACATTAACTTCTTAAACACTATCACACTACTAAGAAGCTTCCCAGCCCTGGAGCAAACATAAAGAGAGAAGGTGGAGCAAGGAGGGAGCAGGGAGGAAGCTGAATGCTTCTTTGAGCTTTAGCAAGTTGATGGCAAGAAAACAAATTCAGCAGCTGATCGGCCTCGATGACTCATCACTGTCATGCTCAGTTCCTCAGCTAAAGGCAGCACTCAGTAGTTCTTGCTCAAATCCAACAGCTCTCCTGTATCCTTGATGTGTCCTTTAACAAGAACCAGATTTGCCTCCTAAGGAGCTTATCTCAGTCTTCAGGGACACAACAAAGTCCTGAGGATCAAATCCAGCAGGCATTAACATACACTGGCTCCACTGGCCATTGTGCAGACTCTGGGAAGCATTCTGCTCCTTGGAGGAGAGGTGGTGTGATTTTACAACAGGGATCTTCCCTAGCCTCCTAAAACCTCACAAAAAAAGAAGAATAGATAATATTTCTTCTCCTCCTACCCTCACAAGGCTGAAGCACCTCCCCAGTGTTGCCATCTTGGACTTGCCACTGTCCTGGCAGTACCAAATAACCTGGCCTGCCCCCAGGTCTAGTGTAGGGATGTCCCAAATTGTCCCTTGTTCCAGGGCCAAACACAGTATTACTGAGCAGAAGACAAACCTGGCAGCTGCAGTTCTTTACTGGCATGGCTCAGTGTGGCTGTGTGTCCTGTGTATGCAACGTCTTCCCCTTGGCAGTGGCACCCACATGGGTCTCCCTCATCACATGTAAGGTGCAGCCAGCCAGGTTTACCTCCTGGTGCTTAAAGAAGTAGAAAAGAGACCAGACAATCAAACCTTTAAAAGTAATTTATAAAGAACATTTACATTCAGTAGTACAAAATGATACATAACCATCTCTCCTGAGCACACTACCTGCAGAGAGGTGAAACCATACGCTCAGATCACAGCGTACAGAACATGTGCTTCCAACTTCCAATGAGCACAGAATGACAGAATATTCTGCATTGGAAGGGACCCAGAAGGAACATCGAGTCCAACTCTTAAGTGAATGGCCCATACAGGGATCAAACCCATAACCCTAACACCATGCTCTCACCAGCTGAGCTAAGGCTCCAGAGGCAGACTATCTTCAGCAAATCAAGATTTAAATGACAATGCAGGAGCAGATGCTCTCCTCCCACAGCATGCTATTGCCCTGGAATCACACATGCTGGAACCATTTTTTCCTTTCTGAAATTATCCAATTCCTTTAGAAATCCAATTATCCAAATGTATTTTGACTGAAACTGAAGATGAGCATACACAAGCTCAGATCAAAGCTTCTCAGTCACAGGTGACCTGAGTGGATTGATGAAAATCCTCTTGTCTTCCTGTGCTGTCACTTGCTTTATAACTTAAACATGTGCACCACCTCCTCAAATAAGGCATTTGCTTGGTCCACGTCCCATCCCCGCCCAGTTAGCACTAGGTACATAAAGAGAGGTGTCTGCATGGCCTCGGCAGTCTAAGTCCCTGCACTCATTACAGTCAATCTGGTAATACTTCAGTTTCATAGATTAAGTGACCAATAAAACAGAAATTCACATAACGCTAATTTAAATGTTTTAAGAGATTGCACAATCCAAAAATCTAAGACTACTCATGATGCAAGATAAGGCAACTAAACAAACTGAATCAGCACTACATCATGACTTCATGGACCACTGCTTTATACTTGCTGTTCTTGATACACGTAGGCAAAGGCCCTAAAGTTAGAAGGCCATGCTAAAGCATTATTCCATAAGGTTCAGTTTTTTTTTCTGAGGACAGGGGAAATGTATCGCCTTCTTGCCACAAGCTGACTCTGTAAACATTTCCCACTGTGCCAGTCACACTAAGTGAAAACATGAACACTTTAGTCAGTGCTGTCTTCTAGACTATATAATTCCTTGTCACCTCCCTTCTCCTGACTACTTCCTTCCAAGACAGGTTTAGAGGATTACCTGACAGTTGAGAAACAGCTGTCCGGAATTTCTAGCTCTGCCAATGTGATTTGTGTGGGTACTCCTCCAGCCTGGGCTTTGGAGTTCTCTCCTTAGGAGCAAGAAGTAGGCACTGAGATAACAGCATTACAAAAACTGGTCACTGGCACAAAGAGTACCTCCTTTGAGAAGAACATGTTTTATCTTATGCCTTTCCAAAGCTTTCATTTCACAATGCTCAGTTTTAATTTTGTAAGTGTGTACAGGGCACCTGTTTTCTCAGAAGAGGTATCCCAGTGATAAGATTTGTCACTTGTCAGCCATAATAATTACTGGCAATAGGCCAGGGCCTCCAGAGGCTGATCCAGGCTAAGCAGATTCCTATCAAACATTAGGTGGGTAAAACTTGACACTGCCAGAGTTTATCCACCTTTTTATTTCTGAAGTATTTTTCAAGATTAACACATTTGACAACAATTATGGTACAGTCTTAATACAAGTCAAACCACTTTGATCCCTTGCTATTTGTTTTGAGACTACAACCTATAGTAAGCTTTTACTGAAGGAAGACAAAAAACTTCCTTCAAATATCACTGACTAGAAACACTTCTGTTTATGGGAAGCAGGAATTCAGCTACAATACTGCAATTGCACTCCATTTTATCTACACAGTGAGCAAAACTGTATCTACAGATGGTGGCCTGGGTTCTCTGGAGGCCAGACCAGCAGCACATGGACAGCAGCTATCTTTCCTTGGTGTGGCCGTTGGCAAGGTGGGCTCTGTTGTTCAGGGGCTCAGACCCATTCCTCTGGATGTAACCATTGCTTGTGACGTTGCTGAAATACGTGATCCCATTTTTCTCCTTTTCCCTAATTTTATCTCTTTCTTCATCCTTGTCACTTTCTTCTGTATCACTTCTCATGTCCTTTTCCATCTACAAAAACAGGAAAGTGAGAAGCCAGACAAACACAGCAGTTGCACAAGCAGCAGTGCTGGCTGAGCCACAGGCTGACCATGCACCTGCTGCCTCAGCCACTCACCCTCAGCACAGTCCTGCTCTGTCCCCTCAGCTTTTACATTACCCTTGGGAACAGGTTCTCCCTGCCTCTTTGATTGAAGTCTCACTGGAATCTCACCTGTGACCCTGATACACATTAGCAATTAACAGGCTGAGAAGCAAAACAAAACCACACATGCCCAGGACTGAGGACAACTGTGTAAGCCTGAGTAAATCCACATTGCTGCCCTTGGTCATCAGCCTGTGGGAGAAGGATGGAGCCATTAATCAAGCTCTTTTACACCTTCCAAAAGGGACAAGGAGCTAACTTCCATCTACACATGGCCTGGCTGGCTGCGGGCTGACAACACTGCTTGGGACAGGCTGGAAACGCACACTTCCAAACAAACCAAAGGCTCAACACAAAGCCACTCCACTCTGACTACATTCAGTTTTATGGTCAGGCTTTTCCTCTTGCTGTTTATTGACTGAGAGACCTATAATCCACTTCTGTAAATATTTAATTCATTGCCTTAAAAGGAAGGCAAAAAAGAAATAATGGGATAAAAATGACAGTTTAGAAAAAGCAGCTCAGCACTCCCTGGCTTCTCAGGCTGTCTCTACTCTGCCATATAAGATGTCAGAATTGGGGACAAATTCACAGTGTCACACTCCTTGTTTGAAAGAGGGAAAACTGCAAACACCTTCTGTGACCTGAGCTTTAGAAACTGCTCAGGGGCAAATCAGGTACTGCCCAGAAACTTAGTCTCCATTTATGGTCCATTGTTCTTGAGATCTCTCAGATCATATTGAGAACTCTATTTGGGTTTATGCTCTTTCCAGATATCATTACAACCAGATGCAGACAGGATTTGTAAAAATCTAAACTTGCACTGAATTCAATCTGCCTCCAAGGACGGTACGGGTGGGAGATGCTATCTGCTGTGAACAACCTGCACCTCACCCTGGAAGTGACAGTTCAGGAAATATGCAGGAGTCTGGATCTGCATCTTAAGGACAAATTATAGTCAATATTTCTACATTTATCCATTTATAGCCAGAGAATGTGGCTGAGGCCTTAAATCTGGCAAGATTCCCAAAGGAACAATAAAGCTGCTCCCTCTATGAGGGAGTAAAAGTCGTACTTCAGGATCTAGGCTGAGTTCTAATTACTGGGGATTAGGGAACATCATGTGAGAAGGTGGTAAGGATTATCCTGTAGCCAGAGAGGAAAACCATGGAGACCAGAAAGGCCTGCAAGAAGAACATGAACTGATTGTAGAATGAGTTTCATGGCTCTCAAAGAGAGAATGTCCTGTATTCCTGATGCTGCTCTGGGCTACTGAATATTGTCACTGAAACAGTTCTGTTTAGGACAAATTTTTTTGCTTTTTTTTTTTTTTGAGTATCTTGGACCAAACCACTACAACTGCTCAACACAGTGAAATATTTCAAATATATTTTTACATCAAATCTGGCAGATCGATTTAGATAAAATAGGAAAAATTCTGGACATACTCCAGGATCTTCCTCCCTGATGGTTCTTTTCTTTCTAATAAGACTATTTATTACCTCATCGTTTTACATTACAGTAACTGCAGTGGTAATTCAGCCCACACAAAAACTAGGAAAACAATAAAAGGCTGTCTTCAGTTGCATCTTCATTTCCAGCCCCATTTCCTGATTTGCAAGTAATTTGCTCTGTGCTACCTTAAGGGAAGGCAGATAAAGAAAATGGGGACAATACGGATAAAGAGGAGCCTTCCGTGCTTGCTCTCAGTTCCTGTAAGACAGAATTCCTCAGTTGGATACTAATAAAACAAATCATCCTGGGCTCTGAGGTCAGCTCCCACGAGGCACTGACTGTTCACCTCTGGACCGCGTCCTTGGCATGTGGCCAGTCATGGCTTTGATTTTGGGAAGAATGTCATGCTGAGCAGCAGTTTGGTCTCACAGCAAATACTACAGGCCAGAAAGAGTGGGATGTGGGATGCATTTCACTTCAGTTTACACAGCTGGAGCTCAGATACTCATCTCTGGTTGCTCTGTGCCTGTTGAGCAGCACTGCCAGGTACAGTATGGAATGGATCATGATTTGGGCATGCCTGTTGCCCTCCACTGTTGCAAGAAGAGCCCAGGCAGCTGATTTAGATAGAAATACCTACTGTGTAGAAATCTACAGTACCATAACACAACTGTAATTGAAAATCCTGTACAATAAGGGAAGCACTTTTGCACTGGCCTCACCAATCATGACAATTTTATCTGCCTTGATTTCTTATTCTTGTTACAAATGCAAATCACACTGCACAAAGTGTTGGGATTTTTACTCAGATGTCACTGGCTTTGTTCACAGACACCTCTCCTGGAGTCCAATCTGCATTTTTGTTGAATATAAGCATCAAAAGTGGACCCAATATTGTAGTGACTCATAAAAATTTTTTGAGTCAACTTTCCCTAATATTAATGAGCTTCCTTCCACCTCACTGTTGGTAATGTACATGTACAGTTTCACTAGAACAATAAGGAATCCATGCCAGATGGACCCTTGTGTTCTCAAGCAGTCTAGGTGGACCCTCCCCCCACCGTGTGATGTAAAGGATACTACAAACTGATGCATACCGTGCCCTGGAGGATGAACTTGTAGACCATGTGAATAATTAGGCAGGACCAGAAGACATGGAGCAACTGCAGAATTATCAGGAGAACATTCACAAAGTAATATCCAAAGAAGGGTTGGAATATCTCCATGGAGTAATAGTAGGTGTTATAAAGCACTCTGCAAAACAGAGGGAATTGCAGTGGAGGGAAAGCATGTTGTTAGTAGGGCCACAATTAAGCCCCAGAAATTTGTAGTCACAGAGGAAGTTTCAGATCAGCCACTTCCATCTTTACATGTGAGCCAACTATCAGTTCCCCACCCCACAGGATAGAGCCACTAGCCCAGGGCTCCTCCTCTGCAACACCCTTCAGGGCTTCAAGACTGCTCTATAAACTCCAAGGCAGAGCACCCTTGTTTACCCCAAGGCAGCAGCCATGTGGCACTTCAGCCTGTGCAAAGGGCAGGAACACATGCCCCAGGACTGAAAAGCAAAGGCTGCAGCACCCAGCTAATCATCCTGTCCCTCAGAAGGCAGCTTTTCCATGTCCCCTCACTGCAGCAGACTCACGTGTAGGGGTAAATGACCAGGCGGCTGATCAGGAAAACAGCTGAGAAGATCATGAAGAGGCTGTCACAAGTTTTTTTCCACTTCATGTAATTGAATATCTTAGTTGGCTGCAAGGAGAAAGAACAATAGAACAGCAGCCAAGACAGCATCTGCACACACTCCAGGGGCTAATGAGACAGGTACAACACAACCTGCATTGCAGGTAACCCCAGCTCTGCCCAGCACCCTCAGCTGGGTCAGCAGAGCAGCACGAGGGATCTGTGGAACACCCCAGTGCCTGGCCTATGTTGTGTTAGAAGGGCACTCTGTGTCTGAAGAGCACCATTGCTAATTAGGCTGTGGCTGGCTCACCTCTAGGAAGCAATCAGAGGCATCATGAATCACCATCACCAGCGTCCCAATGCGGATGTAGTTGGCACAGTACGAAAAACTGATCAGGAAGATGGTTGCAGCATGATGGACTATCTGCTCCTTGAAATCCTGATGAGAAAGGGAACAGCAGAGAATAAAATACACAATGCACCTCCTGCCCCAGTCCAAGAGTGGTTCCTGCAGGTAGCAATGATATCTCTCTACCCAGTGACTAAGAAACCTCCCACTGCAATGTCTTACCCACGTAATTCTTTTACCAAACACATTCTAGAAATGTAGGCAACCAAGAGACCCAGGAAGGAAGAGCTTGTGGTGTAAACTTAGGATCTCACAACAAAGAACATTCTCTCCCTCCACCAGCCATGATCTGATGCTGCACTCTGTCTATTGGGACACTGGCACCAGGAACACAAGCAGCTTTACTGGCAGAGAACCACCTCTTTTCCTGTCTCTGTGATCAGTGCACCCTAGAAGAGTTGCAGAAGAGCAATTTTTATGTTTGGCTTTTAAGTATGGATTGAGAACTCTGCAGTACTTTGCATCTTTCTATGTCAGGGTTGGTGTTCTCCACTTCCCAGAGAAGAGAAAGCCAGTGACCGAGTGGAAATTCCTGTGAATGGGCAAGGAGAGAGTCCCACAAAACCTTGACTAGCACTATACACATGCTCTAACAGACCGCTCTCCTGAGTGTTCAGCTTGTGTCCTATTTGTACTTGATTCTTCCCTGAGACTGCCACTCACCTTCCTCTTCACATCGAAGGGCAAGGTGAAGACCAGTGACCAGTAGAAGGAGAGCTCCAGCATGTAGTACCAGAACAGGGAGGGTTGGAGAGGCTGTGAGAGGGAGAGATAGGGAAATACCCATCAGATACATTAGTACAAGGGCTGCAAGTCAAAACTCCTTTCAAGGCAAAATACAACTGTAGTGGGTTGATGCTGACTGGATGCCAGGCAGCCACCAAAGCCGCTCTCTCTGTGCAGCTGGACAGAGAAGAGAAAATATAACAAAGGGTTCATGAGTTGAGATAGGGACCATGAGAGATAGCTCATCAAATACAGTCATGGGAAAAAGAGACTCTAATTAGAGATATGAATTAAGTTCATTGCTAACAAAATCAGAGCACGATCATGAGAAGTGAAATAAACCCTTAAAAACACCTTTCCCCCTGCCCGTCCCTCCTTCCCAGCTCCACCTCCTACCCCAGTGGTGCAAGGAGATGGGAATGGGGGTTATGGTCAGTTCATCACCTGTGGCTTCTCCTGCTGCTCAGGGAGAGGAATTGTTCCCCTGCTGCACTGCGGGGTCCCTCCCACAGGACACAGTTCTTCATGAACTTCTCTGACATGAGCCCATCCCACAGGCAACAGCTCTCTGTGAGCTGCGACAGTGTGAGTCCACCCCACGGAAAACAGCCCTGCCCAAACTGCCGTGGCTTGGGTCGTTCTTCCACAGGGTGCAGTCCTTCAAGGACAGGCTGCTCCAACCTGGGAGCAGGGCTCCTCTCTCCACACGTCTCCCACGGGGTCACAGCCTCTTCTCAGGCATCCACCCACTCCGGCGTGGGCACCTCCATGGGTTGTGGGTGGATCTCTGCATCCCCAGGGATCCCCAGGGCTGCGGGTGGATCTCTGCATCCCCAGGGGCTGCAGGGGCACAGCTGCTCCCCCACGGTCTCACCACGGCCTGCAGAGGAATCTCGGCTCTGGTGCCTGGAGCACCTCCTCCCCCTCCTCCTTCACTGATCTTGAAGAGTTGTTCCTCTCACATGTTCTCCCCCACTCTTCTCTGGCTGCAAATACAACTGTGCAATAACTTTCTTTTCTTTCTTTTTGAATCTGTTATCACAGAAGTGTTACCACTATTTCTAACTGGCCCAGCCTTGGCCAGCAGCATGTCCATCCTCGGAGCTGTCAGGGATTGGCTGTGCTGGACATGGAGGAAGATTCTGGCAGCTTCTTACAGAAGCCACCCCTGTAGCCTCCTGCTACCAAAACCAGGCCATGAAAACCCAAAACAGCAACCAAATCAACAAAGCTAGTTCCTGTAGCTACAGAGGGAAAGACTTCAACTGAACAACATGCTCACTTACTAAATGTTCTCTGTGCCACAACGAAATCAACCAGCAGGGGAAATTCCACTTTACCACACCATGTCAAACATTTAGGGAACCACCATGAAGATCATGAATATTTTTAGGATTTCTTCAGCACTGTTCAGATTCCTGAGCAGACAGTACAGAGCTTTAAAAACGACATAAACCAATTCATTATGGTGGAAAAGGAGTAGCTGAATAAATCATTCAGTTTTTAGACTTGAGGATGCTTCAGATACCCTGCACTCTGTCACAGATTTTCCAGTTTAATCAAAGTAATGGGGAGAAAACTCAATCCCAGCAGGAAATATAATTCACATTCTTCAGGGTAAATTATCTGGGCTTTTACAGCTGAGAACCTGAAAGCTTAGACCCACTCTGCAAGATCTTGTTATTTAACAGCAATTTTGCTGTTGTGGCACTATATGACCTCCTTAAACCTGAATCTATTTGATAAATAATTACTATTACTAAAGGGGCTTTGCAACCATTTCCAAAGGAACGTGGAGTACTGTGCTCCCAAATACCAACTGGTTATTTATGGCCTTCATAAATCTTAGTTTGTTTTCCTTTGTAGCACCAGCGATTGGCCACAAGAGGAAGCACAGCTGGATCCCCCTCCAGGGAGGATGTGAACATTTCCCTAGCTGGTATGTGCTGGTCACACTCCAGGTTATCCAAACAGGAGCTCTGGATCACCTCTAGGATCAGAAGCTACTTTTTTCCCCCCGAAGATCAGACTATTTGGGAGAATAGGTGTTTCTTTTGTCCTTGTCTGTAGCACAGGGCATGGTCTGTTTAGTAGAAATTGTCATTAATACATTTGTGTTGTATTTGTATTGTTCCTGCTAATACACAGGTTTGTCCTTGGCTTGCTCTTTGCCACTGGGACATGACCAGCCCTGGTTTCGGTCTTTTCTGTTTGTTACAAATGTTGGAAAATGGGTGTGTGTTGGATTTATGTGGAAAGGTTTTGGTAGCAGGGTTGGGGGCAGGGGTGGCTTCTCTGAGATGCCAGAAGCTGCCCCCTGTCCAACACAGCCAGTTCCAGACACCTCCAAGACAGATCTGCCACTGGCTCCATGAACAACAGCGGCAGTGCCTTGAGGACAATGTATTTAAGAATGGAAAAAACTGCTGGGCAAGAGTGATGTGAAGAGAGGAGTGAGAATATGAGATACAACTCTGCAGACCCTCAGGTCAGCGCAGGAGGAAGAGGAGCAGAGATTCCCCAGCAGCCCATGGTGATACAGGCTGTGCCCCTGCAGCCCATGGAGGCCCACAGGGGCAGAAGTCCAGTTCCTGCAGTCCCTGGAGGACCCCTGACCAGAGCAGGGGGATGTGCCCTAAGGAAGCTCTGACCCTGTGGAGACCCTGTGCTGGGGCAGGCTCCTGGCAGCATTTGTGGACCTGTGGTGAACCATGATAGAGCCGTCAGTTCCTAAGGGACTGCACCCTGTGGGAAGGACCCACAGTGGAGAGGTACATGGAGAGCTGTCTCCCACTGGAGGACCCTGCTGCTGGAGCAGGAGGAAGGAGCAGCAGAGACAAGGTGTGATGAACTGACCACAACCCCCATTCCACATCCCCGCTGCACCACTGCAGTGGGGGAGGTGGAGAATGTGGGAGTGAAGTTAAGCCCAGGAAGAAGGGAGGGGTGCAGGAAGGTGTTTTTAAGATTTGGGTTTATTTCTTATTAATCTACTCTTATTTGATTAATAGTAAATTAAAATAATTTTTCCCCAAGTCAGGCCTGTTTTGTCCGTGATGGTAACTGGGGACTGCTCTCTCCCTGCACTTATCTCAACCGATGAGCCTTTTGCTGTATTTTCTCCCCCTGTTCCATTTGAGAAGGGAGGAGAAAAATGGGCTTGGTGGGCACACTGGCCAGCCAGGGTCAGTCCATCACAGTGTGCCATTATGGAGGCTCTGACTGTTTTTGACAAGACACATACTGCAAGTGTACAGAGCAAGAGACAGGGGGACCCGAGTGATCCTTTCAGTCTTACATTCCTATTCAAGCCCCACTTGTTTGCATGGTTTCATTTTTACACAGAACTACAGATCTGCCCGTAAAATTTCGGCCTTAGAGCAATACTGGATTTTTCAGAACTCGTCTTGAAAGGCTTTGCCTCACTCTTCAGTCATTTGTCCCATTACATTTCCTGCGGCTCACACTGTTAGAATTGGGCATTACTTTTCCCTTTATGGGTTTGCAACCTCCACACATAGTCAAGGGGTCTTGCTCTGGCTTTGACTGTCAGACAAAAAACCCTGGAATGTAAATCTTCACTTTCTCTTCGTAGTGACAAAGTCCTCTGCCAATTCATCTTTTCTTGTGTTTAGATGACACCAGGCACGAAGATGTTCTCCCTAGATGAGGGTCTGGCTTTGAATTCTTAGGTCTTCTGTGTCTGAATTTAATTCAGTGTCCTCTTTTTGTCACTAATATAATCCAATTTTCAAAAAATACAGAAACACAATAGAAGATTTGTAACAGCAATTTCCCCTCGTGTGACTCACCTGTTGTGGATATCCTGTCCAGCACTCTCTATGGTCCCAAAGCCAAGGCTTCTGCAACAAAAATGCAAGATGTATGTGAGAATATCAGAGCAGTTCTTTTCTTATCAATTGTCTAATTCGTTTAGTTTGTTACTGCTATAGATTTTGTTGTGTTTTATTACAGGCAGAGCTGGTCACGCTTTCTGGAATCCAGATGGCAAGAGATTTCCACTAGAACGACGTGCATCTGCTTGTGACATTTCCAAATTGTGGCTATTTGCCTGAAATCTCACACACTATTTAGCCTTCCAAATAAAATAGCTCAGAGAAGACTCCTCCCAGCTTTCTGCAGTCTCCTACAAGTTTGAGGTGGTGGTGGTGTTTTCAGCATTTAAAAATAATCTTACAAGTATTTCATTAGGAATATCTGTGATTTAGACATAACACTTAAATGTGGATAGAAAGCTGAAAACTGGTTTGTCAGGTTATGTGGTTTTTCCTCTAACAGTGAAGGTTCTGCTGAGGTTTGTTAAGTAATGAACTTCTGAAAAGATCCTGCTCTATTTAATAGAAAATTGGTAGTTTAGAACTTGGCAGTTCTGAAACTTTCATAGAAATGTTGCAACTAAAGGCCCCAAGAGTCCTCCCTGCATGGAGCATGCTCTGCCTGGTGCTGTGCCCAGACTGGATCTGAGCTCACAGAACAAAGCAATGCCTCACACCTATGAGGGTAATTTTCTCTAAGTTCTATAGGGCTCCAGGTATCAGAGCTGAGGCAAGAAGGCAGCATTTCTTCTTCTCACTGAGCACTGCTGGTGCGTGGGCAAGGCAGAGGGGGAACAGGAGGCAGTAGTTTTAGGTGCAGTGATAATTTGGAACAGACACAGTCCCCGCTGTCCAGGAGTGGGGTTGGGAGTAGAATTTACACCAAATACATGTACAGAACCAGGAGAGATGTGTGATATAGAACCAGAAAGGACAAAGCAAAAACTGTGAAACAACTACAGCATACTGCTTACCTAAGCTAGAAAGGAACTCCAGATCCCTGAATTTCATCATTCCTCTACTCTCAGCAAATACAGCTGATTTCTGGTGGCCTACTGGAAGATAACTTTCCTTTGTTACAGGCTGTTTCACTGACTCATGGGCAGAGGTTTTTGCTATCAGTCTAAAACTACTAATACAGAATTTAAAATTTGCTTTTCTCCTAAAGAAAGAAGGGTGCTTCACAAAAACATATGCACGTTAAAAAGCTACTCAGGTTACAAAGTAAACACGTGAAATTCAGGAAATCTCACATGCAGATATGCCCTGTCATGTTAGTTCTTTGTCCTTCTTTTTAATGTAGTCATTTTAGTACAATTTAGGTAACAGAATAACATATTTGCTACAGCATGTAGAGGTGCTGTCTGTAGGATGGATGTCTCCCTTTTTTGTGAAAATTGTAAGATGTGTGTTTAATAAAGACAGGAGCCACAAAAAGTGCGAATTATATTTCATCCATATAATGGACAGATAATGTACAGAAGAATATGATTTTGCCCCTTGTTGCCACAGGGCAACATTGTACAATGCTAAGCAGACCATCCAGACCAAATTTCAATAGCTGGTCTCAAAGAACAGCCTTCTGTTTCGACGTGCAGATCCACAAAACACTGCAGCTGGGATTCAGATACCTTACTCCTCAGCTAGCTCATCTTATAACCCTCATACTCTTGAGTACCTTAAAATCTGACTTGAAAGTCTGTGTAAGTTCAGAAGTCCTTCACTTGTTACAATAATGAGGAGTTACAAGGAGAGTTTGTGCCTGCTGCCTTGGGATGTGACCATTTTCCATCACTTAACCCATCAGACTGTACCAGAAGACTTGCAAAGCTCACCTAGGGAACCAGATGCAACAAAAGAGTCAGGGGAACCTTTAAAACACAGGCAGAGGATGGCCAGTGCCCCCAGTCCCAGCTCAGTGACCACAGCTCAGGGACTAGAGCATACCCATGGCTCTTGTTACCATTTCTGCCTGGTGAGGCAGTTCGATTTGTATCCAGAGGACTCACTTATTTATCAAATTGGAGAAAAGGCAGAGGCATGAGCCTGAACCAATCATATCCTGGGTAAGGAACAGAAAATTAACAGATAAAATTATGAAATTACAGTCTATGCTCCAAAGGAAGGCTGATCTCTTTACTTTAAAGAGGTATTGGATACAACACACAAACAGGCCCTGCAGCTTCCAGCTTAGGTAAGTGTTCTATCTCCTACCCTGCAGAAATGCACTTTTACACAATCCCAGCTGTCTTCTGCTTTGCCAGAAGAAGAGGGAACATCTTGGTCCTGGAGTCCTTCAAATAAGCATGATCCAGTATGTCTGTGGTCTCCTAAGTGTGCTATGCAGGGGACACACACCAACCTGTATGGAAAACCTCTAGAAGAGGGTCTGAAAAGACATGTTTGACAACAAATTCTGCCATTCTTGCAGGCACTGGCTGGGTAGAACAGCAGGTGACTGCTTGTGTACTCACATCGTACAGGACAGCGAGTCCGGTGAAGAAAGAAATGATGTAAAATGTAAATCTCCAGCTACAAACAAACAAAACAAAGGACATTAGAATCCCATTCGTTAATGCCTGAGCTGAAAGTCTGTGTATCCTCACACTAATTCAAAGAACAATACTATTAAGGCAAAGACACATGTTTGTATTTTCAAGGTTTGACCAAAACAGGAGCAGCTCTTTGCATGTTACCAGCACATTTCCCAGACTTCACAAAGAGCAATTCCTCTGCTATAGAGATGGCAGAAGACACAAGAATCTCACTGACTAAAATCACTCAGAGAATAATCCCAAAGCTACCCAGCAGTAGCAGCTGAATTTGTAAAAGTGAACCAATGCCAATCTCTCCCCATGGCCTTTGGAGATCCAGTGTGCTAAATTTGTTATCATGTACAGTAACTAATTACTGTCATGTTTGGCCCAGTCAGGAGCCAATAACGATTTACCAACATTAAACCCACACAGAAGTACATACAAACTGCCCAGTTCAGTGGACAGAGGCAGGTCACCTGAATATTCACACTCGTAGTAAGGAATGAGGGGAATTTTATCCCAACAGAATAAGCAAGTTATTAATGAATGAACCACAGGAAATATTCAAAGGAATAAAACTGTCTAAACCAGTCCTTTAATTTCCAAAAATCCCCGTAACAATTCAGACTTAACTGCATTTTGAGAGACTCCACCTGTCAATGAAATCCCCAGGAATTCCAAGACAAAAATAAACTCTACAAAGCTGCTACGTCACATCAGAGAGACATTCTGTCTACAGACTGCACATGGTGACAGAGAGCAGGTGGAAGGACACTATCCTCAGTGGGTTCAGAGGCAGGAAAGGATTTACTGTTTCCTATTTACTGTTACTATTTACTACAAATCATCAGAGTGCAGGGAGAGCTGACATTTCATCTGGATGGAGGCAGAATAAACACTGTTGCTTTACAACTCCTTATTCGCTATTTCTGTAAATATTTGTAACTATCTGGAATATTATAAATAAGTAATACATATCCTTTTCTTCTTATTGAATTAGGGTTTTTAGGCAGGGGTTTTGAATTAGAGGCGAAGTGTTAAATGGAGCACAAGCTGATGAGCTCAAAGTTGATGCCTACCCTATGGATACACACTTTTAGATAGATGAATAGTACTCCAGGTATTTAATGATTTCTTTTAGTTTTGTGGCTTTCCTGGGAGAACTCAATTCCTTACACAAATAGCAGAGCAGCCTCTTGTAAATAAGGCATTCCAACCAAGTTGTGGAGAATCCTCCTTTTCTGTGAAAAGCTGAGCCAGGACTGACATTCAGATCTGGCTGACCTGATTATTTATTTTGTGCTTCCACATAACAAGGAGGATTTCCACACAGCTGTTTCCAAGGCAGTTTTTGTTCTTTGTTCACAAGTTTCCACCCCTGTGGAAGGGTGCCAGTTTGTGACTTTCAGGATGCTGAAGTCAAATGACAGCAGAACCCTGTGGCTGTTTGAAAGCAACAGTGTGCAAAATAGTTGCAGAAAAGGTGCAGCAGAAGGAATCTTGTTGCAGGAAGGCAAAGGGAAACTATAGGAAAGGCAACAGAAAGGATGCCTTTTTAGTAGGTACCAAAGCAGCAGCAAAGCAGTAAGATGTAAACAGCAGAGAGTTTTTCAGGTACAAATGTGTGTCAGAGCAGAATGCCAGTCTGACAAAGTCAGGAAAAGTCAGAAACAAGGGCCCAGTAAGGAATAAAGGTACAGCAGTAAAAGGAGACTTGGAATTGCAAATAAGGGGGGAAAAGCAAGAAATGTTTCTGTAACAGAGCAGCAGCAGAGAATTACAGCAGAGCCAAGTGGGTCAGGGAAGACCCAAAATGCTCTCTGCACAGGGATGGAGGGCACACAGGGAGCTGGGATCTCTCTGTGTAGGGATAGAGGGCAGGGGGAGGCAGTGAGCTGTCTGTGGAGCTCAGCTTCTTTGAAAACCTGACGTTCATGGCTTGTGCTCCTGCTCACCAGGCCTCGCTGAACTTCTTCGACAGGCTGGGCCGCTCCATGTTCCGCCGGCGCCGGAACCACTTCTCCACCTTCCTCACTGGCAGGTGACATTGCTTGGCTAAACTGAGCAGCTCACGCTGGAAAACAGGTGAGGCAGCACGTTCAGATCCAGGGCAATATCTCACATGACCCACCACAGAGCCCAGCTGGAGCCCCTGGCAAGCCCAAGTCTGTTCAGGCTAAGGCATCTTTCTGAAAGCTGTCCATTCCTAGTCAAGATCTTGGATAGCAGAAAATCTTTCAATTCCCCTCTAATCAGTTGGTTGTTAATGCTACTATTGAAACTTCTCATTTTTTATGTGAACTTCCTCAGTTTCAAACTGGTCTTGTCTCCTCTTGTGACTTGTCAAATCACTTTCTCACCCTGTCTTCAGGGACCAAATCCCTTAAATCTGTCACTCCAAGAAAGATCACTGCAGCTTAAATAGTATTTTATAGTTCTGCACTGAATCTTGTCATGCCTCTCAGCATTCTGATGCAGTATCATGATGAACGTCATGAGCAGAGGCAACATCATTTTCCTGCCAGATATTCTCCTGTTCTGGTAAACCTGTTAGGGGTAATTCTTCAATAGATTACTCACAGAAATCCTGCAATTACCTTCCTTCTTGTCCTTAGGCTGTTAAGAGTTTGGCATGTGACAAGAAAGAAGTCTGTCATGTTTTATATTCCTACTTGGAAGTGTCATCATGGATAGCCTTATTTTTTAAGTAAAGCAATAGTTTTTCATGGAGTGCATTTACCTTAATTGGTATCATGTGAGAGTGACTTACCTAGTTTGAGCATGCTGTACAAAAATAAGCTCATTACCAATTTTCAGATATGCTGCTTTCAGATATGCTGTTTTTTGAGTTCTGTTCTTGTGGTGGAGACAAACGGAGACACTAATTTATATTCTCCAATTGCTCCATCATGTGGAATTCCTCCCAAGAAAAGGCTGCCAAGAACTACAAACTCTCATACTGTATTGGACAAGTAAAAGCTGCCTCCAAGCAGCGGTTTGAGAGCTCATGGGAGAGGAAGGAAGCCAGAAGACTGGCTGAGGTGTAGCCGGGCAGTGGAGAGAGCCAGGTAGCAGCTCCTGCTCCACCTCATGCTGCTGTCTCATGGTGAGGATCTGTTCTGGAATCCCAGATCTGCTGGGATAAAATGTACCACTTCAGTGCAACGGGGGTGCAGGGAGAGCTGTGGGAAAAAACTGGTGTCAAAGCCAGGTCTTGAGTTAGATCTCTGCCACAGAAGCAATTATACTGAGAAATCTTTGGATTTTGGGGACAGAAAGGCAAGTGGAAGGTTAGGGACCACCACACTGGCAAGTGTCCCTGAGAACACTCCTTCCCACTGCTGCAGAGATGGGACCAATGCCTACACTTCAATTTTAGCCTCTTTTTGTGTATTTCTAACCTAGTACTGCATGTCCTGGAGCTCCTCATGCCCCACTGCAGCACAAACCATGCTGCAACAGCTTTGTCGAAGCAATGTGTTTGCAGTAGAATTGTTCCTTGGGACCGGAACCCATGGTGAGCCCCCTGCTCACCCATCCTTGGTAAGAGTTCACAGCTAGTGCTTCGAGGCCAAGAGAAAGCCTACAAAAACAAGCTGAATGAAAATCAGCCTCCTTCCCCTACCACAGAGTTCACACCCAGTGACTTCACTGACCAGATTAAATTCTAAAATCGCCTGACAATTCACAATCCTGCCAGTGGTTTTTCCCATCAGCAGCAGCCATTATAACTCTGGGTCATCTTGCCAATTTCTTGAAAATCACTCTTCTTATCCCTCAGGGGAAAACTACCCACCAGCTGTGCTTGCAGGTTGCTGATGCCCCTCACAATCTCTGTGATGATGACCAAGAAAGACTCTGGCTTCTTGCAAGGCCAATCTCAAACTCATGGATTGCATGGCAACAGAATAACCCAGTCAAGGACTAGGAGATCAAGCAAGACACATTGGCTGAGCTGCAGGGACTAGCCACGTGCAGTCAACTCAAGGCAGCTGATGTGACTAATTTTTTACAGGATTTGCTAGTATGTGAAAAGAAGCCATCACAAAATGGCTGGGGTTGGAAGGGACCATGGAGGTCACCTCGTCCAATGGGCCCTGCTCAAATAGAGCCAGGTGTCAAGGACTATGTCCAGAGAGCTTTGAGTTTTCCCATGGATATAAACTCCACCACCTCTCTGGGCACCCTGGGCACCCTGACAGTAAGAAAGTGTCACTGACGTTCAGGCAGAGCCCCCTGTGCTGCATTTTGTGCTGTGTATAAGGTAAGCACTGCAGGGAACAGGAGTTGTCACTATTTCCTTCGAGAGCACCGTCTCCTCCCAGGAGTTCGGAAGCAGAACTGAGAGCTGATGGCATTGCAGGAGGACCCGTGCTGCAGTGTTTCCTTTGCTGAGCTTCCAAATATGAATGGCATTGCTAAACTTCAGGATCCCAGATGGGATTTTCTTTGGCTAAAGACACAAAATCTAAAGGAAAGCAAAGGAAGAAGGGACTCACCTCTCCAGGGTTCTTGCGGCGTGTACTATAGAATGTTTCTAGCACGGGGTTGGGCTGAGCTTTTGGTCTCTGCTTGTCTCTCACACCCAGTTTGGTACTGAGGGGCAGGGCTACGGCTCTGCAAAAGAAAACACAAAGGGTCAGCCGAAACCAGAGCAATGATTTCTGATTTTGCAGCACTGTTAAAACATGATGCAGTACCTAACAGCTGCCTCCCACATGTGAATCTAAACATGAGTATCTTGTTAACCAGGTAAAATCACAAACTTACAGTATGAACTGTTGGACTTGTACCCTACTGCTCTGAGTTCTGTGCTGTGATATTCAAATTTACACGAGGTTGGCAAATGCTGTATCCTGCTTTGTCAACTTCTGCACCACCAGTCACAGGTCTCTGGCTTGCTTGCAGCTGATGGGGAGTACCACACTGGTGATAAAGCCTAAATGCTGTTTCCTGCTTGATCTAGAACATGGAACATACATGGCATTCACCTGAACTAAGGCCTTGGCTCGGGATCAAGAGGGAGGCTCTGCCAGAGCTCTAGTATTAATGTAGAAGAAATGTCCTGCTGA
>NW_008236193.1:1473181-1484678 GCF_000691975.1 Corvus brachyrhynchos | reverse complement strand
TGCTGAAACAGAAAGCCACTTGGTCTTTCCTGGAGTAACTTACCTCCATGTTTCCAAATATAAATCAAACACAGTTGCAAAAAAAGGACATGACAACTAGAAACCTTGTCACAAGGAATGGATGTTTGCACCAGCTGTGCATCTTCAGTCTTTCACAGTGAAATAAAGCAAAAGAAATCTGCATAAATAGAAGAAAGTTATCCAAGGAAAACTGTTCAGAGAATTCCCGTGCTCAACAATTCAACTCCTCCACTACTGACACTCCTCTCTACCTCAGCAGCAGGAAACATCCTCATCGAAGGCGTGAAGTGAGAGCCTGCATAAATATGGCACAAACAGGAAACTTGTCAAACAATATTAAAAAAAAAAGAGAGACCCAAATCAACTGAATTTTACTTGAATTTCTCTAGAATTAGCTGTTTTTATTAATTGCTCCCTTTTACACACTGCCACTGGATAAGTGTCTCTGTGTTACTGACTGCAAACTGGTGCTGAAGATGGTTTGAGCTGACAGAGGCAGCGAGTGCTGAGCCCCACACCTGCTCTGCCTGGTCACTGCTGCTGTCCAGGCAGGTCCTCTGATCACTTCTCCCTAATGATTTGGATACAGAACAATTATTTTTTTTTTCCACTTCGCTTAAAAAAGCTGCAAAAGCTATTTCACAACATAGGTGTTTAAAGCTGTTCTACTTCAAAATAGGGATATAAATGGGATATATTTATGGCTGTGATTATCTGGTGTGGTTACCTGTGGTCTCTGCTAGTCATAGAGCTTATACTCCATATGCATGTCTTTAGGGACGATTTCAGGTCCATCATCCTTCAGAAGGGTCTTTTAGAAGTTTTCAAGAACTCATTTCTTAATTTAATTAACAAGTCTTAAAAGCAATTTTATAAAAAGACCCCCTACCTAAGGAATGCTGTAACTTCTGTTAAACCACAGAACGGGTACACATTTTGCTCACTCGTATAACAGCTCATTTCCACTTTTCTTTTGCACAGCCAACCCACGTGCCTGTGTATCAATTGTTCTTTGTCACCATCTCTAGGAAATTCCTTTGGCATCATTGGCTATAGGAACATTCAAAGATGTACCAAGACCAACAAAAATGATATGTTTCTACCATAAGAGAAGGGCCAGGGCTAAGTATGCTTGCTGGCAACAAGACACATAGTTGTCACAAAAACACAGGTAAGCATTGACTAGTCACAGGGAAATTTAGCAGCACCCTGGCACTGCTGTTAGATGGCAAAGGAATACAGCCATCACTGGGAATTCCAGGTTTTGGCTATGACTGCTCTCAAGAAATGTTTTAATTGCATTTAATGAATTTTTTAAGATGAAGTGATTGGTTTAGTAAGAGTGCTAATGGACCAGCAAGTCCTGTGCTAAGAACAATAACACAGTATCTCAATAATATCCATAACTCCACTGAAGTTGGGAAAACATCTACCTTAAGCTCTGCACCAGGTCTTGGTTCTTATATTAAACAGTTCCTTGAAGTAGGCCTGATCTTCCTCTTTCAAAGACCAGGCATCAATACAAGAACCTCTGAAGAGGGAGATGTAATAAATTCTATTGCTGAAAACAACCTCATTGCAACTTCTTATCAGGCCATATTCTGAAATTTTCCAGACACATTAAAGAAAAGAGTGTCAACACAGCTTGCCAACAGATTTATTTTACTGAAAAACTACTTAAAGTATCCTGATAAATTTCTTAATTTTGTTTAGTCCCTGATTTCTCTATATTTCCTGCGATTTCTTATGGTCATGGCATAAAATCTCGCTGTAACAAACAAGCCAGTCGCAGTGGATGAAGACAGGGTGTAACCAGTTACAGTTACTTAGTTGTTGAGATTTTGCATTTACCCATGATTTATGGAACCCATCCTACTTTTATGAACATCATTGGGAAATCAAGGCCTGAAATTCTTCCTAAGGGATGTTTGCACATGTTGGCTGTATGCTCTGACTCAGTTCTCAGTTAAGTCCTGTTCCAAGCATAACCCTAAGAGGATGATGCTCATACTGATTTCAACATCACAGATATGTCATCTCAGTAGCAGGGACAGTCTCATCATGGCACTTTATCAGCTCTCTGAAAGACAAAAGGATAAATCTGAGGACTAAGCAATACCCCCCTCCAAGTCAGACACAGTCAGGGAGATGATTCTCATCACCAGTCTACTTCTCCATCAGTGAGCACCTCTCGCTCCATGGTTTACATGGCAGAGGTCTCACCAAGGCATTTTTTTCAGTAATCACAGAACAATCTGTCTTGTGCAAAACCTGCTGAAGTTGAAACTAAATGGATTTCTCATGAAGGGGCTTAAGCTGCTATTCCCCCACCTTTCAAAAGTGGGCTACACTCCTTCTGCAGAGGCTTTCAGAGTTAGTGCGAGATACAAGAAATAACTTTGTGGGGGGATTTTTTTTATTATTTATAAGGGTGCCACTTTGCAAATACCTTCAAGTACTAAGAAATGCAGAACCAGTGACAGCAGCAAGCAGAACTGCTATTTTTGAACTGCACAGTCTCTTTTAGCTTCCTGCTTTCCTTTGGCAGAGGGCTATTGCTGTGCTCCTGCAGTAGTCTCTGCCTTCTCCTGCTTGCAGAAGAATGTTCCTCACCACTGAAAGTGACTGTTCTGTTTGCTACAAGGTCTCGAGTCACTACAGTGCTGCTGTCCAAACTGAGTCATGTCCATTTTCAATCAAATGCTGCAACATGTCCCTCATCTTTGCACCAAGCCCTGCCTGTAAGACCTTAACAGGAAACCATTTCCAGATCCTTCCTGATTATGGATCAACAACAAAAGTCTCTGTGCAAAATAAACTTTAGAAATGTACATTTCTAAATAAAATACTCAGAATTGGTATCCTTTCTTTCTTCTGGTTTTGAGTTCAAGTATCTGTTCCTGGCAGATCAAGAGCATCCATTTCTTTCAATGTACAATATACAGCTCACATACTGTCACCACCCTCCCACAAAGAGACCTAGTATTTCTGACTAAAATCCTCTTCTAGTGAAATCTGGGAGCTATGTGGATTCAAATTCACTGACTTTTCCTTTCAATTGCCCTACATCCAAAAATCCCTGGACCAAAATCAGACAAATCAAAAATTGTATGTAAATTCTGTTTTTCAGTGGCTTCACTATCCCTCAAAGCACTTTAGTTGCCACATTTTCCTAACCATGCAGGCAAGAAACACTTCGCAATATTCCTTCAGAATCATAGCACTCCATGAATTTGATTTTCACAGAAACGGTCTTAAACATTACATAGCTAGAAGAGAAGCCAACATCCTTGCAGGAGTAGGTCCAGGGAAAAGTTCTGCTAAGGTACGCAGGTGCTTAAGATCCAAGTTAGAGGTGCAGGACGTATCTCCTACTCTCAAGTGCACTCTGGAAACATTAAAGGAACATGGGAGGTTCCCAAGTTCCAGGTCCTCTCTTTTCTCAGGACATCATTAACTGCTTCCCCCAGTTCCTGCCTCAGTACTGTGGCATAGCCCAGCACTGCAGCAGTAATGGGCTTTCTACTCTCCACCACTGAACCCACTTTTCCCCACTTTCCTCAGCACAAACCAGCTCACAGGGGAGTTGCTTCACGACATATGAGCTGTTTCTTCTCCCCCGGGGCTGTACCCACAACCTCCTCAGTTCTCCCAGGCCACACCCAGACACCGCAGGTCCTCTTCCAACAGCCACCACCTAATCCCCAGCACAGAAGGATGTTGCTGTCTCAGTTTTCTCCAGTTCAGCCAGCCAGTGCAAAGGAGAGGAAAATCAACCCTTGAGGAAGCAGGTTCTTTCACAAGTTTAATGCCCAAAAAAAGCACAGTTGGCTGATGCAGACATTGCAGAAAAGCCTCTGGACTTCCCCTGCCTCTTATTATTTACCTGAAGTCCTGACAGTTAAATCACATGGACACATTATAACATTTCTGAAATCCCAAAGCAGGCACCACCAGGAACTAACTAGAGAGAGGAACACTTGGCACCCAAGGCACAGTTGCAAGTAATAAATAGCTGGTGGTGGTTGAGGGTAGAATAAATTGCCAGAGGCCAAGCTACAGCCACCAAACCCAAACTTGTCTACTAGTTACAGCCACTCATTTTGATCTGCAGAGCAGGTGTACAAAGATATACAGTCAGGGTTATCTACACAGAAAATGAGGAATAACACACACATCATTTCCTTCTGCAATTCTCAAATTTGGTGTAAATTCTTTTAAACAGGACCAGTGCCACTTTAGATAAGGCAATGGAGAAACTGAGGGCTGGATTCACATCTCACCTTTCCAGGGGAAGCTTTCTTCTCCAGTATGAACTGGATGTGAAACGGTAATGATTCAGAAGGAGAAAAAGTCATGCTGAAATAAATGACTGCAGAGTTAGGACAAACAAGAATACAGCTCAGAACACTGGCTTGTAATTTGCATAGGTAAAATAGTGCTATGATTATAGGTTTCCTGGACCTGTAAAATGGGCTTGTGATGTTATCTTTTTCAAGGGTGTGACATGCAGCTTTTATTTAATGAAGTTTGTGAATCAAAACAGCTTTAAAATTAATGAGTAGGACCAGGCCTGCAGAAACACTCCCAGCTGAGGCAGCACTTGCATGGGAAAGAAAAAATCTTTTTATTTGGCCATTGGCATCTAAGAGCAGATGAAAAAGATACTGAGATTGACTGGGAGTAGTGTGGCAGGAGGAAGGCAAATAAAGGGAGAGAGTCACAGAAGCACAGAATCAATGCTGAAAGGGCCTCTGGAGATCACCCAGCCCAACTCGGCTGCTCAAGCAGGGCCAGCTCCAGCAAGCTGAGTGGGCTACGTCCAGCTGGGTGTCGTGTATCTCTGCAGACACAGATTCCTTCCCCCTCTGGGGAAACTGTTCCAGTGTTCGACCGCCCTCCCAGTAAAGAAGAGAGTTTTTGTATGTGCAGATGGAGCATCATGTGTTTCTGTTTGTGCCCACTGCCTCGTGTCCTGTCATGGGAGGTGTTTGCCTCCTCCTTCTTCCTGGCCATGTCTTGCACTGGGGAGCCATAAACTGGCCAAGTGCCAGTCAATGTGGGACATGGGCCCGATTTCCAGCTCCACACCAGAAGCGCACCCATGTCACTGACCAGCAGTGCCTACCTGAAGGAGTACGGAATCCAGCCAGGTCTTGCACATCAGCAGGGAAGAAATGTGAGTCGTGTTTTAATGGCTACCTAGAGTACCTTGGTTTCCACATGAGTAGAGGTAACCAAGATGCCTGTGTCCCCCCCCAGGAAAGAGCAGGATAAAAACTATGGAATTTATGGAATGCACACTAAACATGTTGTTTACAAAGAACAGATTTGAATTCCAACTTCGTATCATCCTAAAATGATTATTTCAGTAATTATTCACAGATTTAGTTTTAATAAAATACCACAAATTACAGTCAGTATTTTTACATAAAAACATTTTTACAGGAGAGCTCTGAATTATTTCAACTTCTATAAGCTTTTCCAAGCTACCCTTATGTCACAGAGAATCTGCAGAAGAAACATCTTTCTAGTCTACAGGAAAGTCCATTTCCATTTTGTTGTGCAGCCACTTTTCAAAAAAGAATGATAAAACATTTTTTAAATTGTCATCTTTTCCCTCTTTCTAAACTTAAAACCATTGTAGATTTCGAAAGATTACCTCTTCAGAGAGCTACTAAGAATACTGGTTTTGAATATACTGAAATTTAAAGTGTATTCAAAATCATGAAAGGGGACTTACTCTGCAGTCTTGACAATGGTTAATGCTGTAGTAAATCTCAGTTTTCCACCAGCAAATCATGTTGTGTCACCGACCACATTAACTACTAACCAAACTGCATAAAGCAATGGCACCAAGTTCAGGACTTTAATGAAACTCAGAGTCAATGATCCCTGCAGGATTTCTTGCTATACCTTTGTCATAATCCCCAAATTTTCTGCCCTGAAGTGTAATGTGTAAAACACTCAAATGGTTCTGGCCAGAAAGATCCTGGAGTCAGAGAAACTTCTTGTGCCAGCACTGGAGGATAGTATAATGGAGTTTGCAAAAACAGCAGAATGCAAAAGCAGGTCTGGTAGCAGAATGAGAGGAGCAGAAATCCTGGCAGCCCAGCACTGAAGGATGTGTAGCAACTTCAAGTCAGAGGAAGCAGCTACAAATGTCTCTCCACGGCAGTGGAGGGCAGTGGCACTGCCCAGCCTGAGTGGTGGTCAGTACCACACACACCCCTGTGCTAGGCAGGGCTGATGCTGAGGGCACAGGGCTCAGCCCAATCTGATGCATCTTATTCAGGCTTATCTGTCAGATGGAATACTCCAGACCCCCATCACCCCAGATAAAGGAGACTTAACTGTATGATGGAGCCTAAACATGATTTCTGCCACACTTGACCCAGAAACAGCAAGTAATACGCAACACACACGGACCAGCAGATCTGCCTTCAAAAACACACACATAAACCTCGTCTAGACTGACCTGTTTTATGTGTAGGAAATCACAATGCTTGCAATTAGACCATAGGGGTAGGGTTTGTGCTCTACGTTCAACACACTTCTTTAGCCAGTACACAGGGCTGAAAAGGAGCTGAAAAATGTATCTATCTCAGCAGACTTTGTGACATGGAGTCTCTGTGGACCTCTTCAGTCATGCACTGGCACGGACAATAAAGGCAGCTTTTGGACCCAAACTGCTCCCACTGTACCTAAGAAACCCCAAACAGTATTAAATAACTTACCTTTCAAAGGCATATCGAATGACTACCAAGATTACAGCAAAAGGGATACTGAGCAGGAGATCACGAGGCTGAGGGTAATGAGTGTCTTCAGATTCTTGCATGTCCTCCCAAGTGATTCCTGGGGGCAGCCAGAACTCATGCTGCCACAGCCACTCATACAGAGAGCGAGCCATCCTGGAAGGAGGAGAGACCAGAATAAAGTGAGCCCTGCACACAAGAAAACCTGTCAGCACAAGCCGGTGAAGCCAAGGAAGGATTACACCCTTGCTGAGGTTGCATCTGGCTGTTGAAGCAGAACAGCTGTGGGATGCAGCACTGCCCAAGGAACTGATAACCTGCTCACAGATTCTTATCGTGTGCTTGGTGAATGCTGACTCCTGGCACCGAACCAAAACAGGGGTAAAATGGAGAAAAGTGCCTCAGACTTCAACAGAACATTAGTGCCAAACTTCCCAGGTTCACAGATTCCTCTCTACAGCTTGGTATTATGGGGATGTGGCAAGTCTGCTCTACGTTTTTATGTATATATCCTTATTTTTCAGTTTTTGATCTTTTGTATTTATTTGTTTCTATTTACAGATTTTAGTTCCATCATCTCTGCGTGTGTGTATATATGCATTATATTTATTATTCTGAGACTTCACCTTCTAAAAGAAAAAAAAAAAAAAAATCAGCCCTTTGCTTTGAATTATTAAGGAAGATACTTCCAGGTAAGAATTTTTGTTCTACGTAGATTTTGTGCTGGATTCTTACTGTAATTTTAGAGACTGTGCTTGAATGTGGAATCTACATACACGATCAGCGAATTTAGAAACAAAAAGGACAGCAGAATGTTGTTATGAAGCATTCAACACACAAATACTGTTTCTAGATAACTCTACCTCATACACAAATATGAACTGCACCACCCTCCAATATAGGTTGCTCATTCTTAGCTGGTAACAACCAACTTCCCAAACACAAGCTCTGAAGTCAAACAGACTTTGTGCAGGCACAGAAGAAGGAAATGGGAAAGAAATGCCCATTGAGATAATCAGAACAGTACACAGGAAATGCCACCTTAGGAAACCAAGGGAAAAAGCATACAATTTAAGTGTCTGGCCCAAGTATTATAAAGCTTCTCTTCAAGCAAAGTCCCAAGACCTGGCCCATTTTCTGCAAGAGCTGCCTATCAAGTCAAAAATGAATCAGTCATTTTATTTTGAAGGTATCTTTAATTCAGATGCAAGTTCTCTGTTAAACTCATTCTAGAATTTTGGAGTCTGAGGGATATTTTCTAAATCACAGCCATGGAGCCATAGAATGGGTTGAGTTAGACAGGACCTTGAATCTTGTTCCACCTCCTGCCATGGGCAGGGACACCTTCACTATCCCAGGTTGCTCCAAGCCCCGTCCAACCTGGCCTTGGACAGTTCCAGGGATGCGGCAGCTACAGCTGCTCTGGGAAACCTGTGCCAGGGCCTCCCCACCCTCATGGGGAAGAATTTCTTCCTAACATCTAATCTAAATCTACTGTCTTTCAGTTTGAAGCCATTCCTCCATGTCCTGTCACACTAAGCCCTTGTAAAAATTCTCTCTCCATCTTTCTTGTAGGCTCACTTCAGGCACTGGAAGGAATTGTAAACATCTTTTCTTGATTTGGACTTTACTATTCACCTCAATGTGTCCTTTGATCTACAACGGGGAGTGGATGCTAGTCTTCAAATTTGACTCATTTCGCCTGGCACATGGACAGCCAATTCGGTTTGAGGACAAAACTGATTAAAAATATATGTGTAATTGATAGCAATAGATAGAAATTATATATCATATCTAGAAAGCAGGAAAACATTTCCCTTTTTCCCCAAGGAAAAAGGAAAACCATGTTATGAAAAATGCATTCTTCTCCTCCACTGTGCACTGCCTGATTTTCAGCTTTTTGTACTAAAACCCACAACATAAAAATACCTCCTAAAAATTAAGAGCTGGATATACTGAAGGCCTGCAACCAAAAGAAGTGGAAGTATGGCTTCACTAGCACTGAAAAGAACACCCAGGTCTTTTACCAGAGTTCAGTTTGACAGTATCAATAGTATTTTCTTTCTGGTGTAGCTTCTGGGCCTCTAGAAACTGCGGTTTTGATCCCACTTCCAGGCTGCTCTCCATGCCTTCTTCTAGCTCTCCTTCCAGACAATGCCTGGACAAAAAAAATCACTGGCACACAAAATGGAGATAAACAGGGTTTAGAGACTCTTCAAATCCTGTTTTAAAAGCCTGACAAGGAGGATGCAACAGTTTTTTAATTGCCTGCCAAATCTCGAGTCTCTACAGTTCTCTGGGGCCTGGAATATAACCTACCTGTCCCCACCAAGGCTGTTTGGAGGTGGGAACATCTGCTACCAACCACCTGTCCCCTGTTCCTCTGGCAGGGCTGTAGGATTCTTTAGCACCAGTTCCCTTCCTTCGCCTTTGGTGCTCCAGCAAAAACACAGGAAGCCAAGACCACAGAGGTTAGTGACGGCTCACTGGTGACAGAGCTAGCTGAAGCACACGTACATACCTGCCAGAAAAAGCTTTTCAGACTACTCAGTAAACATGCTGCTCACCAGCTCCATTTGGGTGACACAGCCCATGGGACAGGGTGGCTCTGCCAAACCCCCAAGCCTTGGTGAACCATTTTTTCAGGATGTCCCCAAACTTCCTATGGACTGTGTGAACCCAGGTTTCTCCATAAAAGTCTACACTCTTAGAGCAGAATGTGACTGTGTAGAAGCAAACTGTATATGCGTTTAGCCTACGATGAATTCAACATCCTGTCACCATGAAGCATGGTGACACCACACCAAAACAGCTTGTGCACTTCAGACAGTACTGGACACCAGCTTAGAAGGGCCAGATAACCTAAGGAGGTGCCTGAATTACAAAGAACTCCACAGGCATTGAACCTACCAACCTCAAAATTGTTGGTAAACTTTCTTAGCTGTTAAAAATCTCAGCTCTAGTCGGGAAAAGCATTAGGAATACCTAGGAGAACTCCAGGGAGACATTACACTTCCTCCCTGCCTCAGCTCTTCCAAAAACATCTCTTCAGTGGGTTTTCCCACTGTGCAGACAGAAGGCATGCTGGGGAAAGCTGCCACCACAGCCAGCTTTGCAGCTACACAATCCCACATTCTCCCTCCAGAACTGTATATACCTGGCAACAATACAAAACCACACTTGGTAGAGAACAGCAGCTGAACTCCGCTGGGGAGTCTGTGGGAGAATACAAAACAGATTGTCCGATTTGCCTAGGGGGAATATATAGATTCCAAGTGCTAAGGAAGCAAACAGCCATTATCTAATCTAATCTCATGGGCAAAATATAGATAGTCAGGTTACCCTCATGGAATATTTCTTCATCTTTGCAGCTGTCTTTACACATTGCAAAAATATGGAACAGGGTACGACATGAAGCAACACATATATCTTTCGCAATTTATACAGGTCAAGTTCTCAAGTCGAGGCTGCTGGAAAGCTGAAGACAACGGTGTGTCTAAAAGGCCCTTTGAGCACCCACAGAAAAGTGTAAGTGGGCCCATTTCTTTCTCAGAAGTTCTTTACACTTCACACAGCATCTATCCTGCACTGTAGCTTTGTAATGTGCAGAACCAAGCCCTTCAGCTCTGAATACAGGTCGAACAGAGAAGCCATCCCCAACACAGAGTTCTGCAAGAACAGAGATAAAAAACAACAGTGGGAAACACTGGACAGGTCAACATAAGGACTTCACAACAGCCAACAAAATAGTAAACACTGAAAGAACAGCTTTAAGTTGTTGTAGAAGGTACATGTAAGGATGAAATCAAAACCAGAGAAGTATCACAGCTATGCCATGGGGATAGGGAGGGCAAGGCTTCAGCGCTTCTCAAGCCCATAGTGCACCAAGAGGAGACAAGCAAAGTGCAATCCACAGAACTCTTTTGAGGTGACAACGCCAGAAGGTCTTGAAGCAAGTGGACTCTGCAGCCCAGTAGCCCCATCCACTGTATTTACTTTGTTGAATCTTGTCTTTCCTGGTGTTGCTTGTTTTTTGGTTTTTATGAGCATGGTGGTTTTATCTGAATCCTCAGCATTACAAAAGTCTCTGCTGTTGTGCTTGCTGAGCTGCTCCAAGGAGAGCAGGAATTGCTGCAACTGCAGCGCCTGCAGCAGAGCAGCACTGCAGGGCTCCCCACCCCGAGCCACAGAACACCACTGTACGTAACCCCTCAGGGCCAGGTTTATACTTGGTTTCTGCTTTCGAAGCAGAACTGTTTGAGAAGAAGCAGGGCATCCAGCTAAAGAGGTTACTCCTTGTCTCACAGGTAAAATGGCTAAGCAGGTTTACCCAGAAAATGTTAACTGTGCATACATCTTCAAAGAGTTACTCTGCTGCTTCACTTACAGACTCCATTCCCAAGTTAAACATTAATATATAGGTACACAAATATTCATGTAAATTTACATGTGTGAATATAGCAGATAAGGGTGGAGACAAACAGAGAGAAACAGCTTACACATCTTGGAAACAACTGGCTACAAAGGCCTTAGAGTGCTCAATTACAGCAGACATGGTCCATTGTCTGCAGGTGGATTATACAGATTTGTGGGTGAACCACGCCACAGGTACAAACATCCCTGCAGTGGCTCTGGGCCAAGCCATTTAGGTCAGCCAAGACTTATTAGCTTAAGTGTAGCATCATGTTAATGACCTGGCTGCCAGACCAGCGCAGGCATTC
>NW_008236193.1:1463398-1473067 GCF_000691975.1 Corvus brachyrhynchos | reverse complement strand
AGCAGCCTTCCTGGTACAGCCAGTTTTCCCAGGATGCAATCAGCCACCAGCAGCACAGCACTGCCACAGGGGAAATTACTAGTTAATGGGGAAGCACACACCACAAGGATGCAGTTACGCTGCTTCTCGAGTCAAATTACTTTATTTTTCCATGGGGTTAAGCCTAAATAAAACCAAAAAAAGCCTCTTCAGTCTTGATATGCTGAAGACCAAAATGGAGAGGCTTGTACTATCTTCCTGAGAAACTGCGGTCAAGAAACAAAGTCCTCCATATAGTTATAAAGGTTCCTGTTATTTCAAGCTGGAAGAGCCATTGTGTTCCTATCCTACTCTGGTCCATACTGCCTAAATTAAAATTTCCATTGCCTGTTATGCATTTGAACCTTTAGCTCATTTTGCTAAGAAATCAATTAGTCAAGTACTCCTGGGTAAATTCTCTCCTGATAGCTTTTCTAGGCAGTTTCTTGTTTGATACTTCCCATAATCCTGATGTCTTCAAGTAAAACTACTTGTTAGAGCTACCCAAGAGAAGTTACTAGTTCAGACATGAAAATTACTGCATCTTTTAGGCAGAAATAAATAGTTTTAACAAATAAAGCTCTGACTAACACGGCACAGGCTATCTTTTGAACACCCATACTATATTTAATCTCTTAATCTCCAAGGTGTTTTTCTTTTTTTAAACCTTCACAGTAATGATCACAATACTGGTACCATAGGATTATAGTTGCTAGGATAATTTTTGCCTTTTTTTTTTTGGTAAAGTCTTTTGTATGTTTCTTCTAATATATATATATCAAGACTTGGTAAAATTTATAGATAAAAGTTCTTGCTCCAAAATTCTTAATTACATGTAGCATTATTTTCAGCATACCAAGACGGATATTAGTTAGTTAAGAGTCTCCTGCCTGAAGGGAATACATTAAGCTTTTCCAATTTCACTGCAGCTTTGATACATTAATTTCCATTTCCTCATCTCTGTTAGCCATCCTGGAGTCATAGCTGCTTTCACATATTGCCTTATTCATAACAACATTTCCCTTGCCTGAGATCCCTTTTTTAAACTGTGTTTCTCTCGGTTCTTCACCATTTTAAGGCTTTTCTTATAATGCAGATTTAACCATGGATGAACAGTGTCCAAGGGACTCAGCTGAAATTTATCAATTAAGAAAAATGCCTAAGAAGGTCCTCCCATGGTAATGAAAAAATACTTAAACCTTTCCATATAGTTCCAGTCCATGAACTACTTATTGACCTTAGTTCTCCTAGCATGCCTCCTCACCCTGTCAAAGTAACACTCCTACAAAACCCATCACCCTCTCCACCTCCATTTCTTTGAACTTCTTTTGCAGATTTTTACAAGCCTGCTTGCTCTGGACATAACTGATGCAGAATCTCCAATCACATGTACAGGTTTTGGTATTAATCTCTTTTTACCTGCAGCTAATTCTGCTTTATGTCTCCAGTTCCCCACCCTTCTCATCTCTTGTGACTCTACACATCCTTTTCCCTAAAACTACAGCTTCTGGCAGAACCTCCATTTGTTTTTGCATGAAATAAGATCTTTCAACTCTAACTAGTAGCAAGAGAAATGAAATCACAGTCTCCTTACCTTCGTGTTCACCAACACTACGTTCTCCAGGGGCTCACCCTCCTCACCCAGACTCTGTTCTTCATATCCTCTTCTTTGGAAACTAATTGAAATTTTGAAATTATTTGTGCAGCCTTGTTTCTCCACCAACGTCCAGTTACCCTCAGCTTCCTAGCTTTCAGATGTTCTCCTCATTTAGATCTACCAGCTGACATTTCCTACCAAATTATTTCATGGCTGCTCTTCACACAAGAATAAATTCATTTTGCATGTCATGTGCTGCTCTGTTCAAAGGCTAAAATTTTCATGTACGCCATCTTTTGGGAGAGCTCTGTTCCAAAAAAACTACGAAATGCCCAAGCAAACATTTCAAACTGCACATAAAAGTTCCACAATAGACAAACTTGCTTACCTAGATCTGCAGAGAACATCTTCCTCACCCAGCATAAATTACATACTAACTCCCATACCTTGTGCTCCACTTGCCAGCTCCTTCCTTGCTGGGCTGCTCTGCCTGCAAGTGCCTGGCTCCTGAGCAGACTGCCAGGTATGACCAACAGCACAGGTTTCAGCTGATGCCAGTCACCATGTCAGAATGCAAATCAGACAGCTCTTCTCATTCAATCATTCCTCACTGAGGGGGATGAGTACAACTTCCTGGTTTTGCCCAGGGAAAAACAAGCATTAGTTTATTCAGCTAAAAACAAGGCCAGAACAGGCCTTGTTGTCTTGACACTTGGGAACAATGTTCTGCTATCGAATACTAACCATACAAACAAAAAAAAATTTAATGAAAAACCACTGGAGACTGCATGCTGATTGTTTGGGTAAGGCCACATCACTGTGCAGAAAGCTACAGACTGTACTACAGCTTAGTAAGAACATCAGACACCACTGGTGTCCAAGCAAAGCAACTGAAGCACTCACAGCACCAGCTACATCTCCACAAAACACAAAGACATGTAGTCCCAGACCTGTGTGTGTTTCTCAAGAGTGCAAGTGTAAAATATAAGAAGAAGGTACCTATAAACCCCAAATGAGCTACTCATCAATTTCTTTGCATTTTTTCCTTCATTCTTTCTCCTGACACCTACTATTTCCTCCAGTCTCACTGCAGAAACAGCAGTCACTGTCTGACATCACTTGATAGAACTGAGGAAGAAAATCAAGTTACTGGCCTCAGGCCACAGTGAGCTAAGAAGTCAGGTTGGAAGATCACTCAAAGAATCAAGAGGGAGATTACTTCTCCTGGAACTGCTCACCTGTTCTTTCTCTAAATTCATCAGTACCAAACGAAGAGTCAGTCTTAATGACACTGTGTCCTTCAATCTGAGTTAAGAGACAGTAAAAACTGGCAAAAAGCCTCTAAAGAGAAATGCTATTTATCCGCAAAGATTGTACCAACAAGCAGTTCATACACCAATAGAAGCCTTTTCACAGATTTTTGGAAGGAGAAAGGCACGAAAAGGAATCACATACTGTGAGAAAACACACTAAATAAGGCTCAAAACTTTGAGCCTGGGCAGCAATAACTTTGAGAAACTCTTCCAAAGGCAAGTTCTAGCCTTACAACCGTGTTTATGTGCATGGATGTTCAGATGCTGGAGGAGAAAAAATACCTGCCCAGATCATTCATGACAATACGTACCCCTGACATTTTTTCTACTGCCAACTGAAATCACTCAACTGATTATCACTAACCCTGTTACTCAACAAACATGTATCAGGCCTCAAAAAGTTTCATTCTAACTTAAAAACCGGGAATAATAAAAAGCAGGTAGTAGGTTCAAGCTTCCAAGCCATAATCGAGTCATATTAAAATACCAACACAGCTCTCAAGAAAGCCTCTTACAAGCTCATGAGACAGCGCAATGCTTCTCCAATGCATTACCTGACTCTCCAGCCCTTTTGAAGCATAAACATTCCTAAACAGTCGTACTGTTGTGGTCTCATAGCCCTCTCCTAACCCTGCCTCTAAGAGGCAAGCCCTTCTGGTCCCTTCCAGGACAGCTCCTCCTCTTCTGTCCTTCTGCCTTCAGCCATACACTCGGTTCTGCAGTTTGTAGCAGCCTGTCTTGGTTTGAAAGACAGGTGTCTGCTAAGGAAGGCAGAAGTCTCCCTTGGAATGGCAGATGCGACCCCCCTTCCCTCTGAGTTATTATAATTTTTAAATCAAGGGGCTTTTAGGCAAAGATGTGGGAAATAGGAATAACAGTTCTTTACTATCATATATCGATATGTGTATAACCAGTCGAACAAACAGCAATAACTGTGGCAGTAACAGCGAACAATCCCAAACCCAGTCCCAGCCTTCTCGGCTGTCAGGCCCTTTCCCCTCGGGTGCAGTTCCGCTCGCAGCCGGCAGGGGCGCTGGCGGCTCCCGGTGAGCAGGGCAGGTGCGATGGTTCCCCCGCGGCTGCCTCGGGAACAGCAGGCTGGAACAGCAGGGACGAGCACAAATCCCGGGTGGCAGACGAGATGTATCCAAACTGCGGTGGGAACCCCCCGGAGGTCTGGGCAGGCAGGGTGAGCAGGGCTACAACGCAGCGAAGGCTCAAAACAACGGCAGGGGCAGGGCGGCCACGGCCCAGCTCCCAGCGGGGCAGGGAAGGTGGGCTTGGGATCCCAGGGTTTCTCCAGTAGAGAGGAAAAGCAGACTCTCTCTCTCTCTCTCTCTCTCTCTCTCTCTCTCTCTCCCGCTGAGACCGAATGCCTACACACCCAGGTGAAACACAAAGAGCAGCCAGGTCTTTTGTTCTTCTTAAGCACCTGGCCATTTGTTCCCCTAGCAACATGTATGGGGGAAAATTTCTTTAACAGAAAAAAAAAACCAAAAAAACCCCCAGGGGAGCTCCTAAAACCCCAACACAGCCCTCGGAAGCTCTTCATCCTTAGTTTCACGAACAATTCCTACTTCCCTGCAGTCCAAAGCATCACCATTGCTCCTAATTCGTACAGTGAATCAAGCACTCTTATCCCTCTTTCTCCCACAGCCAGGCCATTTCCCCAAAGAAAAATTTTCTAATTCATCACACCAGCACCTCTGAGTATCCACCTCAGTGAAGTGCTGACCTCCTGGACAGCTGATCTTGGGTCAAAACGGAGAATCTGCTGTGTTAAATAAGGAGGCCTCAGGGACAGGTGTGTGCAACCTCTGCCACAGACCTCACAAAGATGAAACAGCAAAGTGGAATTGGGTCATCTTGAATGCCAACATAGATTAGAGAAGTGCTTACCTATCAGTTGGGATTAATCTGTTGCATGAAGTCGAGGGAGGCATCCTGTATTACAAGGCAGTACACCTACACATGCAGTGAATGACTTCACACAACTCTCACTCTCCTCCCTTATGCAGGAAACACAGGCTTTAATTACTTTCTATGAGTTGGCCTTAAATTTCAGTATCAACAGTTCCATCAGTTTCCCAGGCATTTGTTCCTGCAAACTCCCCAGCCTGTTCCAAAGCTTAGGAAAAAAAAATGAATTAATTAGTCTAAAATTAACATTCTTTTAAATTATACTCCTACCTGTAAAACTAGTACATGTTTTCATGATTTTTCATTTCAAAACACAAAACTTAAAACCTTATCTGAGAACATCTACATTCCCAACGTTAATGCAAAAGAAAAATGTGTTGAAAACATTGAGAGCAACTGATAGAAAGATTTCCTTTTCTCCAAGATTAAAAGCATTGAGACTCACTTTTCACAAGCATTACTGCTTAATGAGTAATGCAATCTATCACATGATGATGTTAATTTAAAAACAAATGTGAATACGAATTATTCTTCATTAGCACAGGTAAGTTAAAAGCTCTGTGATAGGGGCAGCTTATAAAGCAGAATGTGAAACTCTGGTTGTTTCCATAGGCACTGCCCTCTCTTCTTTGCTGGAGTAGTGCCTAAAAGGAGGAGAACCTGCCTCCAATGGAGCTTTACCTATTACATAAACAAATCACTATAGGATGGTGTATTCCTTGTCAAGATTTGAAGGCTGCAACCACACTGTGCTATTTATCCAGCAAGTCTGGCATTATGGGATGGCTTAACTACATATGCAATGGGACCCTTTTAATGAGCGATCCTGCCAGACACAGACAGGGCTTATTCGGATTGCTTAGCCCTGGTGGTCCTCTTGGGTCTTCTGACGAACACGGTCACTCCTTAAGCTGAACTCCTGCTCCTGCTCTGCTGCTGAGGAACCCTGCGTTTGCTGCAGGCACGAGTGGATCTGACAGACAACTCTGACACCACACTTATTCCTCCCTGGGCCAATTCCTCTGCAGAAGAGACACTAATTTACCTCACTGCAGCCAGCTGCTCTGCCCTGCCTGAGCCAACACCATCCTGCCTGCAGCAGCTGCAGAGGGGGAAGATCCCAGCCCCAAGCACAAGCCAGTGCCAGCCGCAGCCAGTTGGATCCCCCAGCACACCATCAGCACCTCTGGCTCCCACAGCACAGCCCTGATTCATGCTGGCTGAGCTCAGGGTTTATTTTTAAAATTCAGATACTGAGGGTCACTTTCTCCTTGCTTCAATTCACCACAAGTAACTTGACAAGAAAAGTCACACAGAAATGATTATTTGGGGATTTCTGCTTTCATGCTTTTAATTCAGTATCCTCTCTCAACAGAAAAATTCTTCTGATCTTTTCTTTGAAAACATTAAACACAAACTCTGATAATTCATCCTTCAAATCCTGCAGAAGGATCTTTCACATATGTATGAAGACAGACAGATGAACAATAGGGAAGCCATTGTCCCAAAAGCTCTTGTACTACCTCAGGGATAAAAATAACCCTGCTTATTACAAAGAAAATAATCTGAACACAGCCTGTAGTTTACCTCTTTCACAATTTATTTTTCCTTATCTGTTTTGATTCAAAGCCTTCGCACTTGTTGGGTTGGAAGGCATATGCCATACCTGTGGCTACCAGTGCAGCAACCTCACAAAGAAAAGTATTTGAAGAATTTATTTTTGGAACCGAGTTTTAAAACAAAGACACTAGTTGTTATCAAAACCAGTTTCGGTAAAAGGTGAATCAGTCTTGAAGTTTATGGAATTACTGCAGTCCTTTTTGAACATATTTCCTATTTTTCCAAATAAAACTCCAGAATTAATTAAAACTAAAGCATATTGGAAAAGGAGTGCGGAACATGCACTGGGTTCTTGACATTGCTATTTAATTCTGGACAAACATGCTGAGGTGTTCATCTTTTGTAGTGTAGTAAAGATGAAAACACTACAAAAATGACCCCCAACAGAACGGCCTTAAGTGGACTTTCAAAACTGGGAAAATGATGCCATGTTTCCTTTTTACTTAAGAAGAACCTGCCATAGAGTGCCAGTAGAATTAAATATGAAACCTTCAATACAGATATACTAAAGGTGAATACATGCATATAGCAAAGACCCACAATAAAATGCAAACCTTTATTTGAATGAGGAGGGTGGCTAAGGGCATGGAACATAGACTTGCAGGCACCTAGGTAAGGTGGAAAACACCCTACATCAGGTCAGTGTGTGAGGCCAGGAGCACTGAGTCACACCATGAGTGCACAGCAGGCCCAAGGAGAGGAGCTCTGCCTACACCTGTGGTGGCCAGGATGCATCCAGTGGAGAACAATGCTTTGCATGCCCAGCCCTTCATGGCAGCTTCACAGCAGACCCCAGTCTGGGCTGGGTAACAGCTCCAGGAACTGAGCCAGAACCAGAGCCTGCACTGGGCATGCCAAGGCCCTGCTGCTGGGCAGGGGGCAGTGCCCCAGCTCCTGGCAGAGTTTCCTGTACACCTCCTATCAGGTGTTCTCCAGGTCTAGGGACTCTGTAAGCTGCAACTTGTACAACAGAACCTGCAGTGTGTGGCACTGCAATGAAACGGTGCTGTAAATGTGTAAATTCTACACCTGTAACATATTCCACTGAAGTGTTCAAATAATTAATATTAACTAGAACGAGGATAATTAATTATACTAGTAAGAAATAATGACAAGATTTTGGCTTTCTGAAGAGCAATCTATTTTTAAGTAAGACTTTTGACTTCTCCTTTTACGTGAAAGCATGGCTTTTCTCCTACAGGGAAGAAATCTGGAACAGACATTAGAAATACAAGCGGGATATAAAACACAGAGCACAATAAACAATTTGGACTTCAGAAATCTCATGACACTTTTTTTCTTATCAACAGGCTCTAAATTCACAGCTGAAGTGGAGTCAGTTCAAAACTGCATGCCCTTCAGTTCATCTGCACCCCCACTAGATTTTAGTGTGTACTTGTTATGTCATAGTAATGGCTGGATACATCCAATAAGTCTAAATTTATTAAACAAATGTGGTTTTTCAGATAATGCTGTGAGATAATGACACAATTTTCAGCATTTCATAAAACAAGTACATGTTAATTACACCCTACAGTACAGAAAATCAAGATGGACTATTTGTTCTGATTTGTGCATGTTAGTTCTTTGACATTCTATAATCTCCTTTCTTCTAAGTTTGCTTTCACCTGAACAAAGCCTAAGACTGGAGGACCACAGTGAGAAAAGAAACAGATGTGTTTCCTTTAAGATTGTATCAGTGGGTGGAGAGATCCACTACAGTCCTTAAAATGAAACTGCTGCTCTTTCCAGTGTGAAGATTCCCCTGCTGAGACAGGTTCCTTACAACTGAGAGCCAGTGTAAACCAACAGTCATCAAAGACTGGACCCTGGCCTCCACCCGTTCCTGGCCAGCTCTCCCACTTCACTGCCACTGCCCCGCCATGCTCAATACAGGAATTTGTGAGGCTTCACAGAGAACCAGCTTGAGAAAAAGATTTGGGTTTAAACCAAGCTTTTTTTGTTTCTACTTGGGGGTGATTTTACCCCATGCCAGTTCCTCAGTGCAATTTACTTCCTGGCTTCAAAATCATTTGTGCAGGTTCAATGCAAGGTGTATGAGGAAATGACAAGTGGCCTGAACCTGGCAAAGGTGGCACTTCTCTCTACAGAAATGCAGCTCAAGCTAATGAAACTGTACCTCCACTGAGCTCCAAATGCCCACCTGCTACATCATACCTGGAAATATCTGGATTCATGTCGTCAAGTCCTTACTGGCCTCTGCAAAAGGAACCTGAAAAAAAAACCAAAACAAAACAACCAGAAAATTAAGCAGGCCCAAGCAATTTCTGGGTGCACATACACAACTAATTTGCAGGGACCCTCTGCAAGGGTCATCATATCACACCAAACACCATGCCTGTAATTCTCTCAGGAGTGGGTAGCAACCTCACAGAACTATCCCCTACTCATCTTAGACCTGAAAAATTAGTGTACAATAACATTCTAGCTGCATTTTACCCTCTTGCAGAGAACTGGCTATGAATTAGGGTCTGAAGATTCCCTGAGGGATCTTTCATTTACAACTGCTTCCGAAGTCTGGACAAATCATGATGACCTTGGTAGGTGGCAACCCAGCCACTACAGCTCAGCTGTGAGGTCCTTCAATCTGCTGCAAGCACTGGTCACAAACCCAACTCGTGCACTAGTTCTGTGCACAGTGCTCTCCAAAAAGAGAAGTCCCATGGGCTTCTACCTTGGAAGAAAATGAAACAAGCTCAGGCGTGTGCCCAGATGGCTGGAGCCTTGTCACCTGTAGCTGTATTGACTAAACACTCCTTTACCATAATCACTTTTCACAAGCAGAATTAGCAGGTTTGCAGTTTGATTTTTGTATATTGAGCCCATATAAGCTGCTTCCTAGAATAATGCTAAAATAAGTGATCTACAGAGGCTTTCACTTCCTTCCCCACCCTGTATTGTTCTCTACCATAAACATGTCAGAAAACAAAAATTTGGACAGATCTCTGAACCTGAAAGCAATTTTCTCCCAAAAGCTCTGCAGGGAAGAGTCTAGGGTATTATAAAAGCTAGTTATAATACAGAATAAAAATTTAGAAAAACAGTATCAATTTTCTTGTTATATATCTCAAAGAACAGAATGCAGTTGGACTTTCCTGACACCTTTTTGCTTCTTGAGCCTTCTTGGGCTCATGAATATCATCAAAGATTCTCATTTCAGAAAAAATCTGAATTGCAGGA
>NW_008236193.1:1461623-1463382 GCF_000691975.1 Corvus brachyrhynchos | reverse complement strand
ATGCCGGATTTCGTTATTTTTGTGTTTACTAGACACTGCCAGGTTTATAAAAGATGAGCTGTTGTCAAGATATTGATTTTCCAGAGCTCATGCTCTCCTTCAGATCAGACATAATTTAAGTTCTGCACTCAAAAGGACATCAGAAACTGTAAGTGGTGTTCAAAAACCCAATAAAAATGTGCTCCATCAATCTGGACCTCATGAAGTGAAGAAAAGGATTCCGTCATGAGGAGAAGTTTTAAAAAGAAACCTTCTTTAGCTCTATTTCACCAAAAAAGCATATACCAGGAAACTGAACTTTTAAGCCTGTGATGATGCCTGCATGAGTACACAACCTCGGGGCTTTGGAGTTCAGACAGGTCGGTGTCCCCAAACAGACTCGGGAGGCAAGAGCAGATAGTTTAGACATCCTCAAGCACCACCGGTCTCTCTTTTGGCAATGCAGGGTCTCTCCAGACACTGTCCAACAACATGGGAAAAAGACATCAACTGAGAAGAGTTTTTATTTTGATTGGAGCTGAAATACAGAATTAGTTCCTTAATCCTTAAGCAAAAGATGGAAGGTTGGCAGAAGGAACCCAATCTTTGCCACATGTGAACAGAGAAGCCAAGTCTCTCGTAGTTACTGGTGTGACAGACACCAAAAATAAAACCATTTCTGTGGATTTTGGTAGACTATAACAAAAGGACAGGGCAATAATAATTTTTCATTGCAGGTATTTACTCTCCTTCCTGCCTGGAAGCAGCTGTCAAGCTGCAAAGTCTCTACTCTCTGCTTTATCTCCTTAACATAACTCTGACATGAGATGGGAATTAGATTAAGAAAATTAATATTATACACGAATTTCAACTGATTTTAACAGCTAATAACCCTCAGCAGCTTTGATTCTCAGTCAAAAGCTCTTTTGGCTTAACATAAGATGCACTTTTCAATTTTGGCAGCTTCTTTGCTGCTCTGAACACAAGCATCTCACAAAGTCTGTTATCTTCCAGTGTACAACCCCAGGGTTAAAAAAAGCTTTGTCCTTTTTTTTTTTTTTTTAAACAGAAATACAGAAAGAATTCCCCTGCATTTTCAAGCCTCATGGCTATCTTGATAAACCTGAGCTTGTAGATTCATCAATCACCAGCTGAGTCTCACGCTTCACCCCAGTTCCCATTGCTGGCTGACAGAGAGGTTGGTTCCTTCTGAGGACAAACTTCACCACGTGTGTTCTCTCACACACACCTTCCATCTGACTTTGACAAAACCTATCTCACTAAACTCCGTATTACACTTTCAAAAAAGGAATTACCTTTAGATGATGATGAACTGATGTAGATAAAGATGCATTTTCCAATCTGGCGAGCTAAAATTCAGCTGTCGGACTGCAAATTAACACCGGTCTGTTCTAGAAACACTCACCTCAAGCCCTGACACCTGACTTTACTCTTATCCCACCGCCTTTACCTCCTAAAACCTACCAGCTGGTCTGGCTCTAAACGATTCCAGAAGTGGAATTTGCTGTCAAGTATCTGATTTGAGGTTTTCGGCAACTCCAGTCTAAAATTAGGGTTGGTTGGTTTGGTTGGTTGGTTTTTTGTCGTTATCCTACCTGAATTTTGATCGTTACACAAATCTTTCTAAAAACAATTCAAATCACAAACGAAATACCTCAGCCTCCTGCCCAGCTTTGCCGTCCTTTTCTGTGGGAACAGTTTTCATTGCCAGCAGGAAAATCTTCCCTCAATTCCATCGTTTTTCATGCCAAGCGGTAAA
>NW_008236193.1:1457602-1461376 GCF_000691975.1 Corvus brachyrhynchos | reverse complement strand
GAGCACTGCCCCGCTCCGCTCCGCTCCCCGCCGGCCGCGGCCCTGCTCCGCCCTGCCCTGCCCTGCCCTGCCCGCCCGGGCCCCGGCTCAGGGGAGATCTCGGCGTGCGGGACCCAGCGCTCCTTCAGCAAAATTGCAGCTGCTCTTTACACGGAAAAACAGTGGTTAAAGTACTACATAGTATTTCAGCCAAAACAAGGAGAAAGTGCTCCTTCCGTGGACCACGGCTTTGGAATTAGCACGGTACAGCTGTGTAGATTTTAAGGCCGGAAAAAAACACCCTTAAGATGATCTATTCTGTCCTGTGTTACGCAGGCCAAAAAAAATTCCACTCCGTCATTCTTGCTCTCAAGCCTTGGAAGCACAGATCCTGTTTGCTGTTCCTGTGCTGTAATGCGTTATTGGAGCACTTAAGGCTGTTCCCTTGTCTCACTGAAATGCTGTCCATCAGCTCTTTCTTGCCAGACTTTTCTAAAGCTGTAGTCAGCACGGTTATGATGAGCATGGTTATAAATACCGTTGCAGACAGAAATGTGAACAATTTTAAAACAAACACAGTGACTTGTTAATAGTTCTCTCGCTTACACATTTGAGTCCACCTGCTCCATTCCCACCAGGCAGTGCACAATCCAGCTCCTGCAAAGGGATGGCTTGTAAACTGTCTGTTACAGTAGCCAGGTTGCCACAGGGTATCAGAGAATATAGTTGCACGAAGTACTGGGGCCCTGGAGTTGCAATCTTGTCAGGAAACTCTGCCCATGTCACAGCCTCACGGGACCCTGGTGCTCCTACAAGCAGGTGGTTGTCTAGTGTCTCCTTGTGTGGCATCACTGAAACCAACTTAAAACAGTGGTTGATCTGCAATGCCTGTACTTACAAAGCCAGTTTTTCTGGGGCTGATCCAAAGCCCACTGACATGAATGAAAACTCCCACTGACTTCCAAAGGATTGGGATTGGGCTTTCCATGAGCAAAAGTCTGCTTATTTCAGTGTGTGCAATAGGTGAAACAGAAACATCTAAGACCCCTAGAACAAAGGAAGGTGCTCAGGTGTTTTTTGCCTTTTATTTCCCTTGGGTTCACTGTGACTCTCTCAGTTACAGAGGTGTGACCCAAGACCTTCCACTCAGGAGGACCCATCTCTGTGTCCTCACCAGAGGGTCCCCAGCACACAGACCTGCAGCAGCACCACAACCCAGCACAAACCTGCCAGGCTCTCCACAGCAAAGCAGCTCAGAACACAGCCTTGGGGAGAAGTCCTAACCCTGCATGCCTCAGCAGTCCATAATCATAAATCATGGTGAGTTTAGAATTACAAGTGCTGAATACTGCTACTCAATCCCTCTGCAGAGTGCTGCCTTCAAGCCATAAAAGATACAAGTCTTTTTGGGAACTGTACCTTGAGACATCCAAAGGGGTCTGAGGGACAACTATCAGGTTTCTTCAATAACTTCATGAAACAATTAGGATATGAGGTACTTAAAAATCACATATCATTTTAGAATATGGACTGCTGAACCCCTGATGGGTTATTATATATATGACAATATATTTATGAGTATACACAGGTTTATAAAAATGTAATCATTTATCCAGCAGATGCCCACTGTGAACAGGATACTATTGTGTTCAGAGGTCAAACAAGTCCTCTAGTTATAGTCCATGAGAGCATTACCCTCTGAAATCCTGTTCAATGAGTCCAAATGAAGCTCTGAGCAAGCCTGATGGCCATTTTGTCTGTGAGCTCTGGGATGCGATGCTGGGCACTGGAAAAGCTGAAGGGTGGCCTTTGCCATTGAGAACAGCACCCTCGAGTGGGAAAACGTTGCTAACAGGACTATCCTTTTGAATATGCCTTTCTGATTATCACTTCATGGCTTTTTGTCAGAGCAGAGTAAGTTGGGAGTTTGGAAGGAGTCATCAGTAGCAGACAAACTCAGAAATTGACTTTCCTGTAGATCATGGTGAGGCATATATTTATGGTCAAGCAATGAGGGTGTCGGGGGTAGATACTATGGCTGACACATCACTGATGTTTCTCAAGAGGAGCCCAACCATGATTAACTGCACCAAACCTCCTTTCTAGAAATGCTCATGTTCTGAATCAGTGATATTACTCATGCCAACACTCCTAACACCAACAGTCTGAGGAGTCTTAAAGTCTTCATGTCATCAGCTAAGCCAGGTCATTAAAATAAATCCTCACTGTCTTCACAGAAAGCAGGTGTCTCTGTTCCAAGTCTGCTGTCAATTCCTTCTGTAGAGGCTATGAATTCCAGCTCCACCTGGATGCCTCCACGTCTGCTTGCTCATGGCACCAGACGTGGCATCGTTTTGGCACTGGCTGTGGCCAATGGGGTATTGGACATTACATGACTAAGGCAGAAGAGTCCAGCACTTCAAAAAACTGTACTGCAGTAATGTAATGGACTGTATGTGCCAGTGGTGCAGAGCCTGGGTTTGTGAGTTCCATCGAAGCCTGCACATTACAGCACCAAGAGCTTAGTTTTACTTACAGGACCTTTATAAATGACATGCTCTCCTAGAGAGTGTGCTCAGAGTGCTTTGAACAGGTCTCTGCCATCTTAGTTACCCTGAAATGCAGAGTAGCTGGTGGGATTTAAAGAACGTCTTTATTAGGAAAATTTGAAAATCTTCTAGGTCTCTTTCCATCCACCAATGGCTATTCCTGTAAAAGCAATGTCTTCCATGAATTTGCTGGAATAACAGCTCCTCTTTGAGGGTCAACACCATCTCAAGACATTCCTTTACTGCTGATCACACTATTCCCTAGGGAGATAATGTGAAGCTTCCTGTTAACACCATTGTATGGATGTTTTGGTTTATGTACTTTCCTTTTTCCCACTTAGATCCTCCTCAACTCTGTGCCATTCAGTTTCTTCATTTGTTTCAAACCTGATGTGGAATTTTTTGTCTGGGGACATTGGGTCCCCCTTATCTGTCTCTCAGCAGCTGTTTGCTACCTGGACTCTGCCCTAAATCCTGCAGTGTGGATGTGGTGGTGTCAGTTTTTCCCACTGACACCCCTTGCTACCTGGACTCTGCCCTAAATCCTGCAGTGACAGGTTCTCTCTTTCCCACTGACACCCCCACCCCAATATTCTGACACTGGTGTCTGCTCTTAGTGTGGCATTTGGTTTCTGAACTCTAATGTTTAGGATCACAGAGGGACCTCAGGGTCTCTGTGCAGAGACAGCACATCCCACATCCCATACCCATCACTGCTTATTACAGTTCACTTACCTGCTCCCGCTGCTGGCATCTGCTGCACTGCCCTACTCGCACATTTTTCCTGCCATGTATCAGCCTGAATTGGTTGTCCTTGGGTATCCGTACAACCTTGGGTAAGCGGAGAAGGTGGCTTATTGCCTGGTGCCAAAGTTCAGTATCTTGAGTGAAAGGTACAGCTTAGTGAGTGTAGTAGAAAGAAGAGGGGTGCAGCCACCATGAACACTCTCAGATGCCATGTAAGCCCCTCCCCCTGGCTCTGTGGGGAGGCACATGGGAGCAGCTTTGTTCCTATTTTAAGTACAGACTGAAGTATCCAAGAGCCATTTGTCCTCTCTGTGCAGCCTGGCAGGATTTAGGTTACAAGCCTCAAAGACCTGCTATTGAGTGTGCTGCTCCAGGGGATTACAGGCAGGAAAGCTGTCCCAGGATCTCTGTCCTTCTTGAAAGGACTTCTAAAGTATATGACCTGTGGCTAATATTAGACACTGCAACTTCAGCAAGCAATGCAGTGCCCTTTCTGTAC
>NW_008236193.1:1431489-1457538 GCF_000691975.1 Corvus brachyrhynchos | reverse complement strand
GTCAGGACCTCAGGACTCACATCACTGGACACTTAAGGGTCCCTTGCTGATATTCTTGTTGAAGAGAGTGAAGTGTCCCAAGCAAGCCTGCTAGAGTGTCAGAACATCCTCCCCTTCCCTTGCACAGCCAGTGCAGCAAACCTCAGGATGATATACTGAATAGCTGATTTTATTAGAAACAAAACTGACTTAATTCCCATTCATTTGCTTTTGAATTTCATTCACTCTGACACTCATACAGAAGTACTGAGATGGATGTGTGCAAGTGGTTCAGTCAGGGTCACTTGAGGTGACACCAAGAACAGGCAACACTGGCTGCCGAGTCCTCATCACGTCTCTGAGCGCCTTATGAGTTGGTGGCCATGTGCTGTATTCTGTACACGCCTTTCACACCCATCCCGAGGCTCTTGCTCCAGAGAGTACCAGGGCTTCACCAAGCCTTGCCATGGCACAGGTGGGACCCTGCAGCCCTGCAGCCAGTCCTAGGAACTGAACAGACTAGAATATTTCAGTTGGACGGGACCTACAACAACCATCTCATCCAACTGCCTGACCCCTTCAGGGCTGACCAAAAGTTAAAGCTTGTTCTTAAGGCCATTGTCCAAATGCCTCTTTAACACTGACAGGCCTGGGGCATTGACTGCTTCTCAAGGAAGCCCATTCCAGGGTTTGACCACCCTGTTCATAAGGAAATGCTCCCTCACGTCCAATCTGAACCTTCCCTGGAATAGCTTTGAACCATTTCCAGGAGTGCTGTCCCTGGATCCCAGGGAGAAGAGCTCAGCACGTCCCTCTCCACATCCCTTCCTGAGGAAGCTGCAGAGAACAACGGTGTCATCCCTCACCCCCAAAGGAGACAAGACCAGAGCCCTCAACTGCTCCTCAAGGGCGTGCCATCCAGCCCTTCACCAGCTTGCTTCCCCTCCTCTGGGCGCATTTGAGGACCTTCATATCCTTTTTAAATTGTGGAGCCCAATTTATGGGATTGCATTCCCATTCTGTGGGGGGACACAGAACAGAAATGCAATTATTACAGCTATAGTCAATTGTTTCAGGATGTGCTATGCCAACATTCATTTGCAGCACTCAGCCCTTTGCAGAGAGGAAAGGCTGGTCTCAAAATGCACTGGTTGCCAGCTTATTTTCAAATGTAATTCAAAGCATAGGCTTTAGCTCATAAATCTCTTGTCATTTGCAATCCTTGCTGTTAAAGACTGGGGGCATTAAAGGAAAGGGAATTTGTCTCTAGCCTCTCTCTGCCTGCTGATGCCTGCTGATCTATCAGACCCATGTTTGGACATATGGGAGGGTCTGTGTTGTGACACTGAGCCTGTGTCATGGCTAAATCCCAGCTAGCAACCAAGTATCATGCAGATGCTCCTCACTCACGTCCATCCTGCCTCTGGTGGGAAGAATCAGAAAGAAAAGGCTCATGGGCTGAGAGAAGAACAGTTTAACAATCCAAAAACCCCACGAAAGAATCCCACCAATAATAATAAACCCGATACTAATAATTGTCATGAAAAGGATTCAGAGGGATAAAACGCAAGAGGAACAAGTGATGCCCAATACGGTTGCTCACCACCCACTGACCAATGCCCAGCCCATTCAATCTGAACCTTCCCTGGAATAGCTTTGAACCATTTCTAGGAGTGCTGTCCCTGGATCCCAGGGAGAAGAGCTCAGCACGTCCCTCTCCACATCCCTTCCTGAGGAAGCTGCAGAGAACAACGGTGTCATCCCTCACCCCCAAAGGAGACAAGACCAGAGCCCTCAACTGCTCCTCAAGGGCGTGCCATCCAGCCCTTCACCAGCTTGCTTCCCCTCCTCTGGGCGCATTTGAGGACCTTCATATCCTTTTTAAATTGTGGAGCCCAATTTATGGGATTGCATTCCCATTCTGTGGGGGGACACAGAACAGAAATGCAATTATTACAGCTATAGTCAATTGTTTCAGGATGTGCTATGCCAACATTCATTTGCAGCACTCAGCCCTTTGCAGAGAGGAAAGGCTGGTCTCAAAATGCACTGGTTGCCAGCTTATTTTCAAATGTAATTCAAAGCATAGGCTTTAGCTCATAAATCTCTTGTCATTTGCAATCCTTGCTGTTAAAGACTGGGGGCATTAAAGGAAAGGGAATTTGTCTCTAGCCTCTCTCTGCCTGCTGATGCCTGCTGATCTATCAGACCCATGTTTGGACATATGGGAGGGTCTGTGTTGTGACACTGAGCCTGTGTCATGGCTAAATCCCAGCTAGCAACCAAGTATCATGCAGATGCTCCTCACTCACGTCCATCCTGCCTCTGGTGGGAAGAATCAGAAAGAAAAGGCTCATGGGCTGAGAGAAGAACAGTTTAACAATCCAAAAACCCCACGAAAGAATCCCACCAATAATAATAAACCCGATACTAATAATTGTCATGAAAAGGATTCAGAGGGATAAAACGCAAGAGGAACAAGTGATGCCCAATACGGTTGCTCACCACCCACTGACCAATGCCCAGCCCATTCTTGAGCAGCAGTCAGCCCCTCCCAGGCAGCTCCCCCAGTTTACACACTGGGCAGGATGTTCTGTGGCATGGAATATCCCTCTGGCCACTTTGGGTCAGCTGTTCCCCCAACTTCTTGTGCAGCTCCTCACTGGCAGAGCATGAGACACTGAAAAGTCCTTGACTTGGGGTGAGCATAACTGAGAAACAACAAAATCGTTATGTGATCAGCATTATTCTCTTCATGAATCAAAAAACCACAACAATGTACCAGCCACTGGGAAGAAAATTAACCCTGGGAGCCATTGTGCAGCTGCTATCACAGAGACATGGTGGGATAACTCGCGTGATGAGTGCTGCAATCAGTGGCTGTAGACTCAGAAGGGACAGGCAAGGAAGTAACCAAGTTGGGGTAACCCTGTGTGTGAGTGAGTGTTTTGACTGCCTCGAGCTTAATGATTGCAATGATAAGGTTCAATGCATAGGTTTATGGTTAAGGATCAGGGGAAGATCACTGACCGTCATAGACTGACCAACCAGGAAGAAGAGGCAGATAAAACATTCTATAAGCACCTGGAAAAATCCCCACAATCACTGGTCCTTGTTCTTGTGTGGGACTTCAACTTACCAGATGTCTGCTGGAGATACAACACAGCAGAGAGAAAACAGTCTAGGAGGTTCCTGGAGTGCGCGGAAGAGAACTGCCTGACACAGCTGGAAAGTGAGACAGCCAGGGAAGCTGCCCTGCCGGACTTGCTGTTTGTGAGCAGAGAAGGACTGGTGGGGGATGTGACAGCTGAGGCTGTCTGGACACGGAGATAATGAGTTTTTGGTACTGGAGAAATAAGGAAAGGAGACAGCAGAACAGCCACCTTGGCCTTCCAGAGAGCAGACTTTGGTCTGTTTAGGAGACTGATTGAGAGTCCCTTGAGAAGCAGCCCTGAAGGGCCAAGGGGTCCAGGAAGGCTGGACATTCTTCAAGAAGGAAACCTTCAAGGCACAAGAACAGGCTGTCCCCATGTGCCAAAAGACGAGCCGGTGGGGAAGAGACTGGCCTGGCTGAATAGAGAAATTTGGCTGGAACTCAGGGAGGAAAAGAGCATTTATCACCTCTGGAAAAAGGGGCAGGGAACTCAGGAGGACTATGAGGATGTTGGGAGGTTTTGCAGGGAGAAAGTTAGAGGGGCCAAAGCCCAGCTAGAAATTAACCTGGCCACTGCTGTAAGAGATAACAAAAAGTGTTTCTATAGACACATCACAACAGGAAGGCCAAGGAGAATCTCCATCCCTTATTGGATGCGGTGAGAAACATTGCCACAAAGGATGAGGAAGAGGCTAAAGTACTTAATGCTTTCTTTGGACCTGAGGGTGCTGATCGACAGCAACTGAGCATGAACTGGTGTGTGCCCAGATGGCCAAGAAGGTCAGTGGCACCTGGCCTGTATCAAAGATAGCACAGATTAAGTTATTTGCTACCCCCTTAATGGTATAGTTATGAGCTGAGTTTACACAGTTTTGTTGCAAATTTGATGCTTTCATCCACTTGGGTCTGGTTTCTTCCAGCAGCAAACTCACTTGTACAGAAGAGGTCAGTTGGTAGAGTTGTCTTAAGCATGTCTTGGAAACCATCTGTCTTTGACGTTATCTTATGTCAAATGCTGTACCCCTCCTTGGTGTGCAGAGGGATCACAACAAACCTTCTAAGGTCCTTCCATGAGGAGATAAACCCCAGAACATTCCATCTCAGGCCATACTGCCCCACCTGTCCATTAAGAGCTTGTGGCCAGAACATGCCTAGAAGGGCACATTCTCCCACCACAGCCCACAGTTCACACTGGTGAAAGGTGGCAATGTCTGCAGCAGGGTCAGGGGTCTGCACCCCTCACAGAGCTGGGGAACACAACTGTTGGTGGCCTTGGCACCAGCTTTGGTGGCTGACACCATGACATGGTGTGTTGGGGGCTGGGGGCCTCTTGCACGCAGTCACCCTTTGTCCTGCTGGGGCCTGGAGCAAGCCCTGAGCAGTCTTGTGCAGGAGGTGAGGAGGCGGGAGCTGGAAGCACTATGGCTTGAGTTGGAGGAGGAGCTGTCCTGGACCCAAAAGCAGCACCACTGTTCCACTGCCAAAACCCAGGAACTGAAGGCATCCTTGGAGAGGGAGCAACAGCTGCCAGCAGAGCAGCTCCAATCCCAGTGGGGACAGCAACAGGCTCAGGAGGTGCGGCAGCCGGGGCAGCGGCAGCGGGTGGCAGAGACCTGCCAGCTGCTGCGCAGGGAGCTGGCTGAGCTCCGTGTGGGGCAGGAGCTGCTGCAGCAGGATTGTCCTGTGGCCGTACACCAGATGTAGGACATGCAGAGGCAGCTGTTTGAGGAGATGAGGCCCAGCAGAAGAGGAAGGGAGGCCTGAAGCAAGCTGCACTGGGAGATGGCAGCTACGAGCTGTGTCCACCACCTCCAAACCAGCTAGCACCGGAGAGGAGGCTCTCCACAGCCAACCTGCAGCAGTTCAGGGGCGAGCTGCCTGCATCCCCAGACTTAGCCCAGCTCAAAGGGCTTCCTGGGCACCACAGCCGTTAGGAGATGTAGAGCTCTTGCTACTCTGGCAGAAATAGGCCCCAGGCACTGGGGGCACAACAGGAAAGATGGACAGAAAGCCACAGTGCTGGACAGCAAGCAACATGCCAGGCTGTGGCAGAAGCTCAGCTCCAGGTGCCAGAGGGGGAAGGCTTGGTGCTTCTTGGAAGAACATGCAGCTGGCTCCTGGAGCAGCACACCTGCCTACAGACTGCTTTAGAAGACCTGGACTAGAAAGAGAGTGCTCTTGAGATGGAGAGTCACCTTCTGAAAAAGCAGGACTCTCCAAAAGTGCGCAAGGAGGCCGAAAAGCCGCAGAAGATAAATGCTGCCCTCGCCTTGCAGCTGGAAGGGAAATCCACACAACTGCAGGTGAGCCTCCATCACCTGAGCAGTATTCAAGTGCCACTGCCCATCCAAAGCTCCCCTGAAGAACTGTTCATGGCAGCGTTCCCTCAGCAGAGGGATGGAGAAATGGGAGAGCCCACTAGAGCCAAGCTGGCACAGGACAAGCAGCGTGGTTTCTCACAGAAGGCAGCTGAGGAGCCTCAGGCCCATGTGGCTGCAGGTGAAGGGGGCTCCTGTTACACAAGAACCTGCAGTCCAAGTTGTGGGGAGTTCCAGGTGCTGCTCACAGCAACAACGAATGAAAACACCTGCCTGGCTGGAGACAACGCTCACCTCTGCAGGCAGCTGGGTTTGACAGAAGAGGTTCAAGCTGAAAATGCTGACCTGAAATGGCAAGTTGCAGAGGAGCAAGATTCTGCTATCCACAGGAATGTCTGTCTGCAAACCCAGCTGGAAGAGGCAGAGCATGCACTGAAAGCCATGAGAGAAATGGCAGAAAGGAATCAAGGGTTGGAGAAGCAACATAAGGAGCTGGAGTCAGAGGTCCATATGAAAGTCAAAGAAGGCAAGCGTTCATGGAGGACTCAGGCAGGAGTACAAAAGACAACCCTGCAACTAATTCAAGCCTGGCTGATTGAATTGAATGGTCAGTAGGAGAAGCTAAATGAAAGCAGTCAGCAGCTGTTTCAGAAACTGGAACGGCTGGAAAGAGAAAGATCCAACTCTGTAATTTCCAGGCTGCACCAGGCTAACCTGGAAGCAGACAAGGAATCTATCCTCCTGGAAGCTATGAGAAAGTGACCAGCAGAGCTTCGAGCATTCATAGCTCAATACAGCTATGATCCTTTTGATGGTCCCAGTGAGTGGCCTGAACTCTCATTTCTGGACAATATGTTTACATCTTTGGAGACATGGATGAAGATCATTGGTGTGAGACAGAACTGCATGATGTCCCGTCCAATCTTGTTGAAGAAGTTGCAGTGATGTGTTACAGCGGGGATACTGTAGCACAATGCACCAAACAAGGAGGCCATGGAAAAGAAATATATATATATGGACAGATTCTTGATAGATGTTTCAGAGATGTTTAATTTCCCAGCCGCATGGCCGGGATCTGCCGAGGAACTTCGGCAATCACGGGACCCGAGGGGCCCTGCCCATGGAGGGGAACACAAACCAACCAACGGGGAACAAGGCTGAGCAGGGCCAGGGAAACCTCGTGTCTGTCCCCTCAGGGCCCCTCTCCCAGGGCTACATAGCGGGGGGGGGGAGACCCCAACAGTGATGGACATCCTGATGGCATCACATCTGATGGAGACCACCTGATGGTCCCTCCAGAGGCTAATGGTTACAGAATGCAGAGGATGTCCAGTCTTCTTATATCTTCCAGTTAAATGTTTTCTTAATGATCTGTGTCACCTCCCTGTCCTGTGTATATGTGAACGGAAAGGACAATGTGCCGGCTCCTGGGGGCTGGTGTGGGTGGGCTGGGTGCTGGCTACCGGAGTTAACCAGGGAGTGTAGGCACCCCTGGCTTGTGGTGCCAGCTACTGACATGGGTCCCAGTGCAGCCAGTGGAGGGGTGGGGGGTTTGGCTGTTTGACACTGGGGGGAGTATGGTGTGGGTCCTGAAAGCCACCTACTGGGGGGCCGGGCATGAGTGAGGTGTGTGAGAAGTTCTGTGGGTGTCTCTGTCTTCCCCAAACCTGATGTGCATTGATTGGCATGTGCATTCACCAGCAAACTTCAACCTGGACCAGCTGGTGACTTGGGGGCCCTCAGATCTGGGGGCAGAGGGGCTGTGCTGGGACCTGGGGAGATGTGCAAGTGTGGGGTGCCTGTGGGAGTGCTGCATGTTTGCAGGAAGCACCAAGATGGAGCAGTCAGTGAGCGGGGGAGCCATGGGGTGTGTCAGAGAGACAGGATCTGGGCAGGGGTACCAGGGCCAGAGAGCAGATTGTGTCAGTACTCGGGGAATCCATACACGTGTGTGCTTGTGACTGTAGAGTGTCAGATGTGTGCCTTTGCTAGTGACCTCCTCTCTCTGCCAGCCCGGGACAAGGCACCAGGCTGGCTTCTAGCAGCCAGGCAGAACTGTACTGCACTGAACTACAGCAGCACGGCAGGAGAGGTCCTGGGCTGGAGTGGCTGGAAGTTGTGGCTGGCCTTGACATCCCTCAGCACTGTGGGTCTCTGGGTTGCATGGGGGAAACTGAATCCTGCTTCATCCCCAGGGCTTCCAGCTGGGGATGAGATGCCTGCACTGCTTCAGCTGAGTCCCTGCCCTGCACAGGATTCAACCAACACCTCCCTGTCACTGCCTGTGTGTCTTTGTTTTGCTATGGGTCAAGAATACCAGAGACCAGAGGGAAATATTTACACCTTTTGCAGACATCCATCTCTGGTAGGACAAAGCTTCTTTTGGAATCAGTCTCTCTCCTCTCTTTAGAGAGGGATGGTTGGTGATTATTTCGGTCAGCTAAAAGGTGATTTCCTGAGAGTGATTCTGCTGCCCTTCAGGATCTGTCAAACCTGGAGTCCCGGGACATCTCCAGGGAGGCCAAAAGGGGCAGAGAATGTGGCACCTTGGGCTGGCAGGGTGTGAGGCTAGGTGGGTACCCAGGGCTGTCCTGAGCAGGGTCTGTGTGCCAGGGCAGGGACTCTGTTGCCTGCCAGGGTCAGCACTCAGCCAGCCTGGGGAGCTCCCCAGACTGCTTTGGGGAGAAGCTGGGGGTGGAAGGAGCAGCACCGGCAAGGGCAGGGTCCTGTTTCAGTTGAGAGGGTGCTACATGGGCCAGGGCTGTTCACAGCTCCACATCATCCTCAGGACATTTCTGATGGCAGTTTTGAAGAAGAATGTCAAAGCAGGGGTTGAATGAAAGGGAAGGAGTCTGTGTGTTGTGTTTTCTCCTCTTGGCTCCCTGAGTTGGCAGACTGCATTTTGGAGAAGGCACCAAGACCTCAGCTCTCATTAGGACTTGGTTGAGCTGCTCCTCCCTGCCATCCCCTGCAGAGCAGATGCCTTAGCCAGAGCAAGGTTACCTGACAGGAGAGATACCATGATCAGACGGGGGGTATTCTCAGGGCAAGCCTCATCTCCTGCACTAATCTTTCTTCACCAAAAGAGTTGAAAAGCACTGAGCACTGGCACAGGCTGCCCAGGACAGTGGTGAAGTGACCTAGGTTACAGTGTAAGATGTGCCCACAAGCATGTATTCTATCACCATCTTCAGGAGCTGTTAAAAGCAGGTGGGGCAGTGCTCCCTGCCTCCTCCCTCAAGACTATGTCCTGTTAATGGCCCATCAGTGCCTTATCTCGTGACTCATCATTCCATTGTGAGATGCTCCACCCAGAGGGACAAACCAAGCATCCCATCCTGGATAGAAACTGCGATTTTTGAAGACACAGGCAGTCTTTTCCCACTGGATTTTCTAGAGGACAAGAGCTACATACCTACCCCTGGACCTTCTGAGGAAGACCAGATCTTTCTACACAGGATCACTGCTTCAACAGAACCACATCCATTCACTTCAGGAGGACTGCAGCCACCACCTTATCGGACTGCTGCTGCTACCCTGACTAACAGGGTCAGGTCGTATCTGACTCTGTCAGTTTACATCAGATTTGTTCTTTTTTTTCCCCTACCTTGTTCATATATATATATATGTAAGTTCATATGTTCATATATATATATATAAGTAAAGAACTGTTATTCCTATTTCCCATATCTTTGCCTGAAAGCCCCTTGATTTCAAAATTATGATAATTCGGAGGGAAGGAGGGTTGCATCTTCCATTCCAAGGGAGGCTCCTGCCTTCCTTAGGCAGACACCTGTCTTTCAAACCAAGACATGAAGTCACCATCCCTGGAGGGATTTAAAAGACAAGTAGATGTGCCACTTGGGAACATGGTTTAGTGGTGGACCGGACAGTGGGGGGTTAACAGTTGGACTTGTGGACTTGGTCATCTTAAAGGTGTTTCCTAATTTAAAAAATTCTTTGCTTCTAAGCCCCTGGTCTGTTCCCCCACCCACCAAAGCCACTGCTGTTAAGGCCATGGGTACAAGGGTGAGGTACCTCCTCAGCAGTCCAGCCTCTGATGAGGAGATACTCCCTTGTGCTCATATGTCTTCCCAGTCCTGCCTCCATTGGCAGGAGCATTGGGGCATTTCTCCATGTTTCCCTTCTTTGTCACCATCTCATCTGGGGTCTCCTGGTGCTGCAGAAAGTGAGGCTGTAATGAGGTGAACCACCCTTCATGGAACCCAGAAGGTCCCCTGTAAGCCTCCTTTTCCCAGGCTGAGCCCCTCAAGATTCCTCAGCTGCTTCTCATCAGACTTGTGCTCTAGACCCTGCCCCAGCTCCGTTCCCTTCTCTGGACTCGCTGCAGCCCCTCAATGTTTTTCCCATTGTGAGGGGCCCAAAACTGACCTCAGGATACAAGGTGAGGCCTCAGCAGTGCCCAGCACAGGGGGATGGTCACTGCCTGAGTCCTGTTGGCTGTGATAGCCAGTCCCTAAATGCTTACCCACAAGCTCTTGTCTCAGTCTTCATCCATCCCTGGGCACAGCTTGATCCATTGTAGTTGCTCTCTCATGTAAAGAGCAGCTCCACCACCTCGCCTGGCTGACCCATCTTTCTTGGTATGCAGTCATCCACACCAGCATTCCAGTCATGCAAAGTACCCCACCACATCTCTGTGACTGCAATGGGACCATGGCCCTGTGACCACACACAGTTCTCTAATCCTTCCTGTTTGTTGCCCATGCTGTGTGCATTGGTCTGCAGGCATTTGGAGGTAATGGGGCAGGCTGGGGCAGGCTTCCCAGGAGGGGTCCAAGAGGATGCACCACAGCCATACACACCCCTGAGGTGGTTGGCCTTCTGCTGTCATCTTGGGAGGCCACAAAGGTGATTTACCACTGCTCTGGGTTTCCTGGCTTATTCCTGGACATGATGTGGAAGCAGTGCGTTGCGCCCCCAAGCCCTTCAGTTTAAAGCTCAGCTGTCCAAGGTGTCCAGCCTGCTGCCAAAGGTTTCCTGACCTCTTCTAGACATGTGGATCCCATCCCTCCCTAACAGGTTGTAGTCATCAAAGAATGTCCTGTTACCATAAAGTCCAAACCCCCATGACAGCACCAGCCACAAAGCCAGAAATTGATTTGCATTATACATCTATTCCTGGCTATCCCCTTGCCTCTTATGGTAAACTGGAGGAAAAGATTACTTGGGCACCAATATTTTTCACTCGGACCCCAAGGGCTTTGTAATCTTTCTTGATTCTGCCTGGGTTCTGGCTTGTGTGTCATTTGTGCCACATGGAAGAGCAGCAGTGGAGAGCAGTCTGTGCTCTTGAGAGGTTGTGGCACCCTCTCAACAGTATCTCAGACTCAGCTGCCAGAAAGTGGGCTACCTCACATGACTCCCTGCCTCATAGTCCCTTAACAGAGCCGCCCACTGTGAGCACTCATCATTTCTTTTACAGTGTCCCCTGTGTGCTGCTGGTACAGTTTCTCCTTCCAGACCTTACTCATGGCTGTCTAGAGCTGTTAAAGTGCCGATTCTGGGTCTGGTGTGATGCTGGAGGGTGGAGACTGAGGCAGAGCCCTGCTTTTGTGGATCACCAGCTCTGTAGTGTCTCGTTCTCAGTGGTGCCGCCACTGGAACATGGTTCTGAAACCACCTGCCCGCATCCCTCTCATCTCCTCTAATACTGCACAGCCTTTTCACTGTTATCTGTTCCTGACATAACAGATCATCAACCTGTGCACACCTTATGAAGGTATTTACCTTTTCTCCAGGAGAAAGGTCTGGGCACTTGTTGCAACCCACCCCCTGTACTGAAGTCTCCTTCCTTACCAGTTCTGTCTGGGTGAAGCCTTCCCTTGGGAAGGTCCATGCCTGCTGGACACCAGTTTACTGGGGGATTTGGTGTGAAAGCATGTCTGAGAAAGAACACACTGCTCTCCTCCCCTTGCAGGGGGCAGCTTCCCCTACAGCAAAATAATCTGGAGTTGCCCATCTCACAGTGCTGGATATCGCCAGGTCACAGGTGAGCTCGTCCCCAGGGTTTGTGCTGTTGGCAGGTGTGGGGACAAGCACAGCCATGGACCTGTGTGACATATGAGGGCAAGAGACACAAGCTAGGTCCAAATGAATTTACTTTATTTGCAAAGCTCACCAAATTTATATCCTCAGCCCAAAAGCTATTTTTAACTGCAAGCTTAAAACTAATCACAGTTCTACAATGAATCTATCTTCTTGACATCTTCTATTATTCTTTCCAGAGTCACGAGCCAATAGAGCAGGAAAACCGTTCTGTTTCAGATTTCTTCATGTTCTGGTTGAAGTGGTTTCTTGTTCAAACACAGGATGTTGTGCTCAAGTGGTGCTTTCCAGGGTGATGTGACAAAGCAGAGTGGAACCCCCGTGTTCCCTGTGAGTGGGGATAAGGCCATTGTCCCTGGACACATGAACAGCCTGGAGAACAGAGAGGTGGGATGCAAAGCCCTGCACGTGTTGTCCCCCATTTACCAGTTGAGCAATGGAGGTGGCACATGCCCTGCAAACATTTCCACCATGAACCCATGGGCAGCAGGACAAAACTGGGCAAACAGCCAGGGCAGGAGCCAGACCTCCCCTTTTCACAGGATGCAGCTGGACACCCAGAGCATGGCCACTGCCCTGTGGTTGGTGTCCCCAGGCACCCTCCCTGGGGCTGGAGATGCCTGTGGTGCTGTGGCCCAGTAGGGCTCTGAGCATCCTGCACCAGGAGATACAGACTCCTCCAGCACGCAGGGGCTCTTATCACCCACCTGCAGCTGGGCCGAGGGAGGGGAGATGCAGCAGACCCTGTGATGTAAACAGGACTGGGCACTGCAGGAACAGGAGGAATTGCCAAATTCAAGTGTTGGATGAGGTCCCACGTGGGCTGGCAGCTTCAGGGCATGGGAGGTCATTGCCCAGAGGAGGGGAGAGGGAAGCTCTGTGGGGTGGTCCCCAGACAGACTCTCAGCTCTGCTCTCCAGGCCATCCAGCCCCTCTGGACTGTGCCCTGCTTGCTCAAACAAGCTGGAAGTGCTGGGCAAGCCCAGTCCAGCCATGAGCTGATGAGGAGATCAGAGGAGTAGGGAGCAGACTGAAGACCTTCCAAACCATCCCAAACCTACTTTTCTGGAGCCAACCTGCAGGCTGAGCAGGTGAGCACTGGCTGTCTAAAGAGTGCCTGAATGCTGTGACCTTTCCATCATTCCTTCTCTGCTTTACCATCTTCAGGCAGTCTTTGAGTCTTGCAATTCCCACTTTCAGCAGTGAATCCTGTCTCCCCTCCAGTTGATTGACTGTGGATATGTTGGCATCCAGGATGGAGAGAGTAGAGAGTGAGACCGTGGTGGAGGAGGTGGAGGAGATGAGTGGAATAGGTGAGTTTTCAGAAGAGAAGAGGAGGGGGAACTGTCCTCTGTTGAGGAGAAAATGCATCCTGCTTCTCTGTGGGAGAACTATTGGAGGTCAAAGCACCGGGGCTTGTCCCAGCCTGGGCTTTTCTTGGGTTGGGACCTGGTGGCTGCAGTACTCCCAGCTGAACTCTTGGTGCTTATCTGTAGACCCAGCTCTAGCACCAAAGGCTCCTGAGCTGACATTCTTGGCCCCCCACATTGCTCAGAGATGTGATTTTGGGGCTATGGGTCTTGAGGTAATGTCTACCACGGTCGGCACTGGTTTGTGCCCTGACCTGCCTGTTCTGCTCTCCCAGAGACACCCAAGCTCAGGTCCAGGTGTCTGCACTGCAGGTGTGCATCCACCCACTCAGGTACCTCCTCCTCCAGGAAACTGAGGTCCCCTTGGCCTGGACGTGTGCAAGCCCCTGGGGCAGGAACAGGACTGGGGCAGCATGGAGCCAGGGACAGTCCAGCTAGGGGGGTTTTCCCAGTGCAGGGAAAAGGAACTCACCCTGTCCCTTCTCTTGCTGGGGTGGATGCTGCCCTGGGGCTGCCTGTTCTGAGCAGCTTCTCTTCCTCTGTCCCCAGCCGCCGTGACCCTGGACCCAGACACTGCCAACCCCTTCCTCATCCTGGCCAGTGACCAGCGAGGGGTGGGACGGGGGGACGGTGGGCTGTGGGAGTGGCCCAGGAGTCTGTCAGGAGGAAGGGGGTGCTCAACTTCACGCCCCAGGAGGGCATCTGGGCTGTGGGGCAGTGGTTTGGACAGTACCATGCTTTCACTGATCCTGACTGGACCCCCCTGCACCTTACCTGCCTCCCCAGGGCCATCCAGGTCTGCCTGGACTTCAGAGACCAGCAGGTAACTTTTGCTGATGCTGAGAATGAAGCCCCGATCTTTGCTTTCTGCCTGGCCTCGTGTCCTGGGGAGAGGCTGCACCTGTGGCTCTGGGTGGGGATGGGCTCGTGGCTCAAGCTGTGCCCCTGACAGGGAGGGAAATCGGGGGGCAGGGGAGAGACTGGAAAGGCAAACATCGTGGTTCTTGGTGCTGGGAACTGGGAGGGTCCCGCTTCCTGCTGGCTTCTCTGGCCACCAAGGGGTGGACTGGCAGGTCATGGAGGTGGATGCCACCACAGAGCCTCCTTCATCCCCCCACCCCTCAGCTGGGACTGCAGGGACAATGGGGAGCACAGAGACTCAGTGCAGGGAGGAGCTTGGTGCCTGGTGGTCCCATGGCAGGGACCACCACTGAGTGCCAAGGCACTGCAGAACTGCTCTGTACAAGGCCATGGAAAATATAGCAGGGCCCTGCTCCTCCAAGGGTGCTGGAGTAGTGCCTCTGGCTTTTTTCAATTAAGTTAAAAAACCCCAAACATACCTGGATACTCATGATAACACTTATCTTGCCCACACATCCAGAGCCTCTCCTTGCCTGACACGTTTCTTGCAGCAGAGCACTGCTAGCAGCTCTAGGGGCAGCCCAGGAAGGAAAGCATGAAACTGAGCATGAAATCCACAGGAGAGGCAATTCCCACGTATCTGCCATTCTCTAATCTCACCCCATCGAAGTCCCACCTCACAGGATCCTGCTAAATCCTGTGCTTACGAGAGGAGAAGGGGGATGTAGGTGAAGGGGAACATTGCCTGGGTCCAGTCTAGATTTCTTCTCCAAACAGTTTTCTGGTTGGACCCTCTTCAGTGCCACCTCAGTTGTCATCGTTGTGGTGGCACCTGGACTCACGCCAACAGTATTGGTCTCCCTGCTCTACTCCAGGAGCTGCAAAGAGATGCAGCGCGGGGTCAGGCCCAGGTATCTGCCCCCAGAGCCCTGCCCTAAGCCTCTTCCACTGTGGTGGCACTAAGACTGGGGATACCCAGGGATCTCTGCTCCCAGTGAGGCACTTCCTAATCTCCATGGGCAGGAGCCTCTGAGACTGTCCTGGTTTTGGCTGGGATAGAGTTAGCTTTACTCTCAGTAGCCGGCACAGTGCTGGGTTTGGGATTTAGGGTGAGAATAATATTGATAGCAACAACCAAACCATCAGTCATGTGGTGTTCCCCAAGTCAAGGACTTTCCAGTCTCAGGCTGTGCCAGCGAGGATCTGCACAAGAAGCTGGGGGGGAGCACAGCCAGGACAGCTGACCCAAAGTGGCCAGAGGGATATTCCATGCCACAGAACATCCTGCCCGGTGTGTAAGCTGGGGGAGCTGCCCGGGAGGGGCTGACTGCTGCTGGGAGACAGGCTGGGCACAGATCAGTGGGTGCTGAGCACCTGGGTATTGGGCATCACTTGTTCCACTTGGATTTTATATTTTTTTTTCATTAAAATTATTACTATCATTGGTATTATTACATATTACTTTGTTTCAATTATTAAACTGTTTTTATCTCAAATAAAAAGGTTTTTTTTTCTTTTTTTCCCCTATCCCCCTTGGAGGGGGGTATGTGACTGAGTGGCTGTGCAGTGTTAATTTGTCAGCTGGGGTTACACCATGACAGAGGTTCACAGCAGAATGTTGGTGGATGGAGATGGCAGAAGATTTGTTAGTTCTGTATTTTTGTCCTTTGTCATGCAAAACACCCCAAAAGAGTTGTGCTGTGCATTTAGGGACACCTACCTCAATCAAGAAGAAGGAATTCCCTTCTGAAAGCCAGCTCAGTTCCTTAGACTGGAGGAAAGTTGGGTTTTTCAACAGATTGGAGTCCAGGAACCTCTTCACTGCAATTTCGTGGTTTGGAGGGGGTAAATTTTGTGCTTTGGTTTCCTTTTTGATGTGCCCCCCAAAAATTAAATTAAAAAAACCCCAGCTCTTTGGGAGCTGAGTTGCATAATTGCAGCATTTGTGTGAGAAATACACAATTTCATGTAGAATTGCACTACAAAGACTCAGGGGAGTTTAAATTCAGCTATCATGTGCTAGAGGTCTCTGAATGCCGGTGCTACAATGTGTAGAAGGCTTAAGGAACGCTGTGGTCCTTGAGCAAGGCTGGACCCTCATGGGCTCTGAGTGGTTTTGGGGAGACAACTGCGGCCGGGAGGTTTGTCCCATGCCAAGCATGGGCACAGACAGCACATCATGGCAGTGGCCTGCTGCCTCCTCAGCTGCTGCCTGGACACAGAGGCCACAGGGCAACTCCCAAGCTCCCAAAGCCCTCAGTCCAGAGCAGGGTGTGATCAGGCCCCTGGGACCCTCCTGTTCCCAAGGAAAAAGGCTGCAGTGATGGGCAGTGGAGGCACCTCAACGAACATGCTCTCCTGAGCCCTGGTCTGTCAGACGTGCTCCAAACCAAAGCCTGCCTGGATTTGGCACGTCAGCCAAGCAGCTGTGACTGAACGCCCTTCCCATTAAACTGTGTTTCTTTTTCCCCCGTGAGCCCTTTCTCTGGGACTTCTGTTCCTTTTATGCTGCTCTTGCTGTTGCAGATGCCACTTTTTCTCTCCCCCCACCCTGTCAGATTGCTGTGTGGCATCACAGTTTTGTTTTAAAGGACTGGCTGAGCCAACCATGGCACTCTATTTTTCTAAACGTTTTTTTTTCTTTTAATATGAACAAGCCCAGAAAACCCTTGATTTGACAGCTTGGCCAGGAAACTCATCCAAGGTCTTGCTTGCTAAAGCCTTGTCCAGCACCTCAGAAATGCATCCAACATTGGTGTTGCAGTGCTTTGAGGGGCACTTTAAACGGGCAGTTTCACAATTTCCAACCCTCCGCTCCAAGAGTGGCCAGATTTGCAACACAGGGATTTGCCCCAGGGCCAGGGGCCAAGGCTGCAGGGGATGTTGGGGCTCCTCACTGCCCCACAGAACGGGGACTGATGGCTGTCCAAGTCCTTGCCCAAGAGGTTCCAGGCCCAGCTCTGGGCAGGCATCCTGCCCACACTGCCCTGCAGCCCCTGCCATGGTGCTGGCCCTGGATGGCTCTCGGAGCCAGCTGGTAGCGAGCACTCGGAGCAAGGCTCCTGCCCTGCAGCTGCCAGCAGCTCTTGCACACTTGGGCACAGCTCAGGCACAGCTCTGACACAGCCTGGACAGCACAAACACAGACACAACTTGGACCCAGCTGTGAAACAGCTCAGACACAGTCAGACACAACTTGGACACAGCTCAGACACAGTTGGACACACCTTGGACACTGTTGGACACATCTGGGACACAGTCGGGCACAGCCTGGACACAGCTTGGACACAGTTGGACACAGCTTGGACACACCCCACCATGACCCCACCAGGGCCACCAGGCGAGAGCATGGGCTCGCAGACGTGTCCAGTGTCTCCCACGGCCCCGGAGTGAGGGACGGGGCTGGAGGGCTGTGGGCAGGCCCGGGTCAGGCAACTCACAGGGGCAGCACCAGGAGCCTCTGCGGGGCAGCATCATGGGCAGCACCAGGGTCGCTCTGTGCAGCCCTATACACACCCCTGGCCCAACCAGGGGCCAAAGGACTCAACTTGGCCCAAACATCACTGCCCTGCTTGGCCCACGCCAGGCAGGCTTCTATGCACTGACAAAGAAACTGCCCAGAAATGACAAAAGCCCTGAGTTTTGTCCAACTTTGAAACCTTCTGCTAGGGCTCTGGGGTCTGGTCAGGGCAGCTGCCCTGGGCAGGCAGTACCGGGGGTGCTCTCAGGTAGGCAGCCTGGGTTCTGCAGCCCTGGCCCCCTCCAGTAACAACACAACAGCCCAAAGTTTGTCTCACTTTTATTTACATCATTGCACAGCCCATTTCCCCAGAACACACTGGAACGTGGTGGGTCAGACACCGACTGCCCGCATCCACGAGCTGAACATCTCCTCTGGGAAGGAGGACAAGACTCAAAGAGTCACTCTTGGGTCTTGCAGGGGCACATGCAACAACTCCAATTATTGGCAATGACAATAAAGCCAAGGATGCTGAGTGTTGCCGTGGCCACACAGCAGCACAGAGCCGGGCCCCCACTGCCCCAGCCAGGGGCTTCTGGCTTTCACAGTTGCATATTTGGATTGACAGTGGGTTTCCTAACTGGAACACTGGCTCCATTGAGTCCTTACCCTGGGAACGTGCTGTGGGAGAGAGCATCCCTCATCACCTGCCAGAACTTGGTGCATTGTGGAGCCAAGCTCCTGGGAGGCAGCCAGGACTGGGAAGGTTAAACCCCCCCCCCCCCATTTTTCTTCACTGGTGATGTCCTGGTGACAAGGGGGTTGTTGGGAAGGGGCTGAAGGAAGGGGCACCCAGGACAAGGCACAGAGCAGTGGTGCAGAGCCTGCTGCCACGGAAGGGGTGTGCAAAGCGGGGAGCACCTGCATGGGACTGAAGCAGGGACTGTGACTGGAGCTGGGCTGCAGCAGACTCTCCACCAAGAGTACCAGGGGCAGAGTAATCCCTGCATGACTGGGAAAAGGGCAGATACCCAGGGGTATGTGGCAGAAGGGACAGTCGGGGGGCTGGCTGAGAGGGGGAGCAGAGATGTGCAGCCTGGCTGTAGCAGAGGACATTCACCCCGTGGTCACACCAGCCCCTCATGCTTGGAAGAGAGAACAGTTCAGAGCAGCCCTCAGGGCACAGAGAGGCTGCTACAAGATGTGCCGGGGTATCCCCACGCTGCACCGGAACTCTGGGAGAGGAGGTGGAGGAGAGCAGACAGAGACCAGCAGACAGAGACCAGGGCCCAGGGCTGGAGCAATCCTGTTGGGCAAGATGGCACACTGGTCCCTGCTGCTCATGCCACCGGCAACTTCCAGCCCAGGGTGAGGGAACACATAAGGAAACACATCCTGCTTTGCAGCTGGAGATGAGGAGAAGGAAGAAGTGCACATGGTGCTTTGAATTCAGGAAATTACAGATCTCCATCTCGCAGGGCATTGCACTGATCCACTTGCTTTCAGCGAAGGGGCAGAGGGACATAGCGTATGACCACCACCACCACCACCCTTTGCAAGGACACAGGCCCCTCAGAGCCTGCCTCCTGCCTGCTCTCTACACTCACCACCATGAAGCCAGAGCCCAGGCTCCAGCTGAGCAGCTGCACACACCTCTGGAGCACCCAGCAGGGCATAGCCCGCGCCACTTGGGAGGCTCAGGAAAGCTCGGCACCAGGCACACACACCGTCTGGCAGGGTGAGGAGGTGGCAGAAGCAAGGACCAAAGCCAAACCAGGGAGACTCTTGGCAAAGGGGGCACGCCGAAACAGAGGGTTTTTTAGAGCTGCATGTGCTGGAAATGCAGGTGAAAGGAGGAGGAACACCAGCCCCACAGGACAAGGGACCCAGAGCCTGTTCTCTGGGAGCCAGCAAACTGGGGGCTGGGTTCACTGGAGAATACAACAGGCAGGCAGCGCTACCAGGGATGAACCCAACCCCAGCAGCTCCTCTGGAATGTGCAAATAAAGCGCAGAGACAGCCAAGAGCACCTGTGTCCTGCCAGCGCCGCAGGGCATGGCCTGTCCCCTAAGGTACGTGTGGAACTGATGCTACAAGAGGTCCAGCCTCAAGGTGGTGAAGGGACATCAGCAAACAGAGACTCCAACTCCCACCTTCTGGGGTCAGGAAAGCTCCTTTCTCAATCTTTTCAAAGCAAAAGGCAATGGTGGGTTTAGCAAATATGGAGCCATCATTCCCCACCCTCGGATCCACCATCTACCTTTGCCAGACAGACCAAGGGCTGAGTGCATCCAAGTCCTGGGGATGAGCCAGGATCTCAGGAAAACATTTTGTGAGATCATGTCTGCACCGGAAAAGATTCTCTCATTCTGAAACTGATTTTGAAATTCTCAAAATTACAGTACTTTACAATACAAAATGTCTCCATTCCGTATTACGTCATTTTACTCCTTCTGGGATTATAATTATTAAAAACACTCAACTTTCTAGAAAGGACAGAACACCACAAAAGAGACCAAAGAGTAACGGGAAGGCTGTTGCAGTATATCAAAACCAATTTAGTGCAAAGGAGAAGGGGACTTTCAAGAATGGTTGATGAAAAGTGTTCTTCATATGGTCATTTGGAGAAAAGGCATTGATTTAACCTCTGAATGAGATCAGGCTGCCAGCTTCTATCCTGAAGCTTAGAACATCAACACAAAAGGACTGAAACACAATATGCATGGCCATTAAAAAATAATATTATATATAGATATATATATATAGAGAGAGAGGGAGATGTTTTCCACGTATGGTATTTAGTTATAGGAAAGTGTCCCTGCAGACAGGCATTTTCTGCCATCAGGCTCTTTTGGGCCATTTCACACACAGATATTGATTATGTGTCTCTTTGCCAAGGTCTAAAGCACGTGCTGAGCGCAGAGTCCCTTTGGGTGGGATGATTGTTTTCCAGTGCCCCCACAGCTGCCGTGTTTCCTGGGCCTGCGGGGACACTCGACCCTCCACCTCGGCCGGCCGCGGGACGGCTCAGACGGTGGTCTCATCTGCGGTCTTCTTCATGAGCTTGGCGGAGAGGAGGGAGTGGGGCACAGGGTGAGGGCTCCGCGAGGCTGGGATCATCAAGCGGACTTTCTGGTTGGTCCTTCGCCACTCCGAGTACAGCTGGCAGTGGTAGCGGAACGAGACCTGGCGGGCGAGAACGCAGCGCTCTGTCAGCGACCCCCGCCACTCGTGCCACAGGGACAGCCAGATGCCAGCACCCCTGCGCCTCGGGGGATCCCTTATCCTGAGGCAAGGGAGACAGCACTGACCCCGACACATGTCCCCAGCCTCTGACCAGCAATCAATCCCTTCCTGGTGACACCAGGCTGAGCAGGGCACAGCCAAAGGGGCCTTCTGGGCAGCACCAGCAGAGTGGGACGGGGATTGCTGAGCTGGGTTTAGGTCGGGGCTGGTGAAGCGTGGTGAGGATGAGCTGCAACTCACCCTGTCATCCAGCCCCAGGCTGCAGCCAGCACTCTGGGGGGGCAAAACAAGGGTCTGAATCCAACCAGCCTCCTCCCATCTCACAGATCCCAGGGGAACTTCTTTGCCCTGTGCAAAAACCTTCCCTCCTTGGTCTGCAACAACAGGACAGCAGCTGGACTCATTTTTTTCTGACAACAACGTGGCCTGGGAGACTTGTTCACGCAGAGCGAGACAGGAGGATGCAAAGGCTGCAGGGACCTGGAGCAGCCCAGCAGAGGCAGGAGCTGGCCCCTGCAGTTTCAGAGCAGCCCTGCAAGGGGAGCTTCGAGCTCGGCTTAAACACCGAATCCAGTCAGCCACTGATCTAAACCAGGCTTTCTCACAGGAAGCATTTAGCTCACAACTAAGACATACCAGGAAGTGTATCTGACACGGAAAACTCAGTAAAACTATTACTTCTGGATGGGTCTATGACACATCTTATGAGAAATGAAGCTGTGCCACTGTGGCACTGAGGTAACTGAGCTTATTGATCTGTGCACACCCCTCCTTCCTGTTGCAGAGGGACTGTGGCAATAAGGTTGTTTGCTGACAAACACATCTCCCAGTCTTCAGAGAATGGGGAGCTAATGGTGGAACCCTCAAGGAAGGCTCCTGCTCCTCACGAAGCCTCCCTCACAACCGTCACACTTATTACCGCCATGAACCCCCTCCCACATATCAGCCCCTTGTACTGCACAGCCCAGGGTTGAATGAGCAGAATATGAATAAAGGGGCTTCACCTAATGTCCCCCTCTGCTCAAGGAAAAGTGAAGCACGGCAGAATTCGGGCCATTTTAGTCAGGGTTTGTTACTGCACAAACATTTTTCCATTTCCTCCAGTCCTGAGGTGGAGAAGATGGAAACACTTCCTCTTAAGGTTTCCAATTTTAGCTTGGCTTCCTACAGAAACAAGCTTCGTGCAGGAACATGCAGCATGGAGACTTTCCTCCATGGCTCTCATGCAAGGAGCGGCTCCAGTTTTGCCCCCAGGCACTCTTGCCCCCAGAGCAGGGGCTGCTGCAGCACCAGCTCATCCTGCCCTGGCTCCTGAGTCTGTGGGGGAGAGTTGTAAGGAGTTCCAGCCCCAGAGGAAGGGGTTACTCTGAGAAATTGGAACATGACACAGCAGGGAAATGGACTGGGGAATTTCTATTGCCCACAGAACTGCCAGCTTTTTGGGGTCCCACTATTTCTCCTGCATCAACTGCACTTCTTCTCTTCCCAAAATGGTGTTTCCCAGCAAGCAGTTGGAAAAGGGCATTGACAGGGCACGAGCACACACAGGGCTTGGAATAGGAGAGCCAAAATCAAGATCCAAACCTAGAAGTCCACCCAGCACACAAGGCAAAAAAAGTGAATGGAAAACAGAGGGAAGTCCCTGGCCTGGGAGCCCCTGGAGAGAGCAGCCCCGGGGTCCCGGGGAGGGGCTGGGCAGCCCCACTGAGCCTCCGCCTGTGCCACACCCAAACCCGCATTCGCTCTCCTGCTCTTCTCAGCTCCCTGCAAGCTACAAGTTCTTCACCCCCTAATTCAGTACATCCAGATATGCCAAACAAGACATCTGCAGGAAGCTCCTTCCCAGCACAGATCAGGTTAATACCCAGATTGGCTCAAGTGCAGGTTCCTGGCAATCCCCAGTGCCCCCCATGCAGCAGTGGGCCAGGGCAGCCTGGCTACCAAGCCTTGACTCAGGGCCGATCACACAACCCAGCATCAGAGAAGCCACGGATTTCCCCACGGCCAGAGAGCTCCTTGCACACACCTGTGTTACCCACACCTTAAAAATACTGTGTAGGAATTTGCTTAGTTGTGGCCAGAGATCCCCAAGGCCAGTCTGCCCTGGCTGGGCAAGGCCAGTCTGTGCTGAGCAGCAAAAGCACAGGGGGACACAATGGTAAATTATTTAGGAGTCAAACGTGTTCCAGATTTTATTTTTCCCCTGCACTGCCCAGGTACCAAGTTTGTATTTCTTCTTGTACCACAGATGGGCCACTGCCTGACCCAGCCCCAAGCCCTTCCCACACAGCCCCAGCCCCATCCCAGCTCCAGCACCTAACACTTGGGGAACACTGTGACAGTCTGGAAAGCAGATGACCAGGAAGTGGTTTTCCATTCTCAGCAACAACTTTAGCAGCTCGCACATGAAGGTAACTAAATGGACATTCAAGTGGAAGAGCCCAAGGTGTTCTCACACAGAGAGGCAGAAATAGCAGGTGGCACCGACGAGGTGTGAGCCAGTGCTTCCAGCTCCTGTTTGAGCAGGAGCAGGGCCCCAGCAGCTGGCACTTACCAGCGTCCAAAGGACGTAGATGGTGAAAAGTGCTATAGTGAGTGCTATGAGTCCGATGGCCTCCAGCCGGCTGTTGAACTGCAAGTGGTCCTGGGCCCCGCGCAGACACAGCCAGCCCGAGATCGCCGCCAGAGGAGTGATGAACAGGAAACACACCATGTCACAGAACAGCGTCCTCTTCTCATTGCGGGGCCCGGGGTCCTTCAGCCACTGCGGGAAGGATGGGAGAAGGGGATCAGCCCGGGACAGGCAGCGTGCAGGGCGGGCAGGAGGAGCTGGGGAGCTCTCGCCTGCACTCTCACAGTCTGGGTGAACCTGCCTGACTCACATAAACCTTCTCCACAATGGAACCAGAGAGTGTCAAGTCTAGGTTTAACAACTAACAAGGGAAATGGAAGAAACAGCTAAAGAATGTGTATAGGGGAAGGCTGTCACGAATACAGAAGCTCCTGGGCTCTCCTCTGGAGTAGTGAGGAGTAGGCACTGCAGGATGTCAGCTCAGTAAAGCCTGGCTTAATATTCATCTGACAGGTCTTGGACTGAGCTTCAACAGAAACAGACCCAGGACTCTGTAACTGGTGCCAGGGGCTGTAGGAAACAGGGACACTGGGGTCTGCAGCAAGGCCAAGCCATAAGAGCATCTGTCCCAAATCCAGCCCTCAGGTTCCTTTGGGAGAATCACAGCATTTTAGAGTTTCACAGGCAACCTCCAAATGTTTCCTTCTTTTGGGAGTCCTGACTTGCTTCCACTGTGGGTTAATTTTAGATACTTAACTTCAGCAACAGCAATTGTTCTATTTTCCTGGGATTATGCTATTTTCAGCCTTTCCTTTCCTTTTTTAGAATAGCAAGAAGCTGTGGTTCCTACAGATACCAAATTGTTACCACACATCTTTAGTGGGATCTTTGTGTGCTGGCCTGCAGATTCTTCCCTGCACAAAGATGACCGCCTCATTCAGGGTTTTTAAATTTTATTTTAAAATAAAACTTGGAGAATATTACTGAAAAGGCACAGGCAGAGCAGGGAAGAGACTATCAGGGTCTGGGCTGTCAGGCCAATCCCACTGCCAGACTTGGAGTATGGTACCTGCTTTGGAACAGACAGCTTGGGAAGGGACCCATCTGAGAACTCTGCACACAAAGCTCCGTTCCTACTCAGAAGCCACCATTTAAGCAGCAATACAGAAGTGGTGGTGGCAAGTATGCCAGAAATTAGTGAGACCTCAGGACATGGATGGCCAGAGGCACACAGAGAGAGCAGGCCCAGAGGGAAGCAGGGCAGGGGCCACACAGGTGAGTGCAGATTTAACTGCAGCAGGGATTTTCAGTGAGACAGAGCAGAAAGGTAAGAATGGGACTAGGAGCACAGCCAACTTTTGTGGGAAAGGGAAAGACAAGGGGGAGCTGGCAACCCTGGGCATGGAATAGGGGAGTAGCTGGGCTGGTTAGAGCCGCAGGAGCAGCAGGTTCTGCTGGGACAGGAAACTGAGTTAGCCACGAGTGAAGGAGAGGATGCTGCAGTGACAGCTATGAGCCTGGCCAGGAATTTCAGCTGGGAGGACTCATAACCACGATATTTTAGGGATGTGACCTGAATCATCTGAACACTTCTGTGTAACAGTCAAGGAACTTTCATTGATTCTGAAGCCCTTTGGAGCATGACTTGATGGGCAGACAGCCAGAAGAAAACCTCAAAGAATCACAGAATCACTAAGATTGGAACAGACTTCCAAGATCATCAAGTCCAACCATCAACCCAGCACCACCTCCAAACCATGTCCTTAAGTCATCCATACATTGTTTGAACACTTCAAGGGATGGTGCCTCCACCAGTGTCTTGGCAGCCTGTTCCAATGCCTGACAACATTTTCCATGAAGAAATTTTCCCAATATCCAGCCTAAACCTCTCCTGGCACACCTTGAGGCCATTTCATCTCGTCCTGTCCCTTGTTCCCTGGGAGCAGAGCCCAACCCCCTCCTGGCTGCATCTTCCTGTCAGGGAGTTGTGGAGATCCAGAAGGTCCCCCCTGAACCTCTTTTTCTCCAGGCTGAGCCCCCCCAGCTGCTCCTGGTGCTCCAGACCTTTCCCCAGCTCTCCTGCCCCCTTCTCTGGACACAGTGCAGCACCTCACTGTCTTTTCTTGGAGTAAGGGGTCACTCCAGGATTTGAGGTGGGGCCTCAGCAGTGCCCAGCACACAGGGATGGTCACTGCCCTGGTCCTGCTAGCCACACTGTGGCTGGTACAGGCCAGGTGCCATTTGCCTTCTTGCCCACCTGACTCATATTCAGCCACTGCTGACCAGCATCACCAGGTCCTCCTTCACCAGGCAGCTTTCAGAGCAGGCAGAACTGTCTTTTGGACAGGAGCTGGGAGAAGGGAGGCAGACCTTGCGTGGTTCTGCGGAGGAGATCAGTGTGATGAGCTGCATGGGGATGATAAAGACCACACATGCAGTCTGAGCAGCCCTGGGAGGAAGTGAGGGTGGACAGCAACTCATTGGCATAGGAAAGCTGCTCCCACACAGAGCACCTCCTGGGCAGCCCCAGCGCTCAAACCCAGCCACATGCCAGGCTCTCCCCAGTCCAACCAGGACAGGGCTGCCTGGTGACACAGCACTCAGGTGAGTGCCAAATCACCCTGTCTGGACCAAGTTCCCTCTAGCAGCAAGCCCAGAGCACCCCATTCCCTGCAACAGGACATCTTGGGACACTTTTGACCCTTGTACAATAAGAAGCTCAGGCAGATAGGTATTTTACTGCATCTTAATTCTATTTCTATTCCTTGTGACTTTTGAAACTCCTTCCTCCTCCCCAACATGGGAACCAAACATATAAAGGCAGGAAGCAAATTAATTTCCTTTTGAAGTAGTTGATTTACTTTGCCAATATGCACTGACACAGTAAAAAATGGAACACAATAAGCCAACCTAAGGGCCCAGCATTTCTGGCACAGCAACATATTGGTGCATACGAGACTTTATTTAAACTTTGCAAACAATCCATAAAGTGGTCAGGCAGATTAAACAATTTTTGTAGG
>NW_008236193.1:1406128-1431403 GCF_000691975.1 Corvus brachyrhynchos | reverse complement strand
GGGAAAGAGGCAGAGGTGGCTGCTTGCTGCCCATTTGGGCTATGAGCTGAGTCCTAGGTCCTGCCTGAAACAACTTCTCTCTGCTTGTGTGGCAGAATTCTGGGTACAACCACATTTCTTTGTCCTCTGGCATGATCCTGAGGCTTTCCCAGATACTGGGATCAGCAGGGTTGTGGAAGGGAACTCATTTCTTAGAGCCACAGCAGGGCTATGGGGTGATGAGAGCACCTTTGGGTGCTGCAGTGCCCATGAAGCTTGGGTGAGCCCAGGTCATGGGAAGCAGGAGAGGAGCAGGCAGTAAAAGGCACCAGAACAACATCAGCTCCTCTGGAAGCCAAGAGCAGAGCTCAAAGCATATCAGAGCAGTCTCCCAGGCTGTCCATCCCAGCACCTGCTGCTCCATGTATCTCAGGGCTGGGCTGCATTCTGCCCCTGGGGACCAAGGGGAGTGGACAGAAGAGAGACTCTCTCAGCAGCACTCAGCACCTTGCAATCTGTCTGGGGGCTTATAAATGGGTGTTTTAAAAATTAGCTTTCATTGATTTTTACAGCTGACTTACCTTGTGTGGCCAAATGTCCATGGCTGTGAGCTGTCAGCCCGTTTCACAGACACATCACATCAGCACTCAGTGAGCACAGCACCAGCACTGCAGCACCAGCACGCTCCAGCCAGCACGTGCTCCCATCTCTCCCAGCCTTGCAGCTGGACCACTCACTCTGGTGGGCATGAGTGAGGACCAGTGTGACTTGCCAACCTCACGGGCTGACCCTGCCAGAGTTCCCTACGTGCTTCACAGCCACAGCATGATGGCAAGCCACAGCACCACACAAGTATTTGGCTGCATTACAAAACAGCCCACCTGCTTTCTGCCCACCAAACAGTTACCCTGTGGCTTCTCAGGTGCCTGTTGATTTTCCTTCCACTGCTGACCTGCTGCCTGGCTACAAAAGCCAGAAAAAATCACATGACCTTAATCACAGCAGCACTATTAGCCCTGTCCCTGTCCTGAGAAACATGTTGAATCAAAAAATACAACTTCAGATGAGGGACTGTCACATCCCTCCTCTGGGCCTGCACCAAAACCTTCTTGCAGGCCATTGGGCTCCATGGGCAGCTCCAGCAGAATGGTCCTGTTTCTGCCACCAAGGTGGGAAGGGATGTTTTCTGACAGAGTACCCAGAGGTCAGGAAGCCAAGACCCAGAAATGCCCCTAGCCCCGCAAGCAAAGCAGCCAAATGCTGCAGCACAAAGCTGCCCCTCCTCATCCTCCTTTCCCTAACTACCTGCCACCGACACTCCACAAACTCCACAAACTAAATCTCTTGCTGTACGGGCATGAAAGCCTTCCCTGTGCCCTCGGCTGCTGGGCAGCACAGGGCTCTGGGCTGACCCAAGAGATTCAGGAGCACTAGAAATGGTGGACAGGAGAGGAACAGACCCAAGCAGTGCTGCAGGTCACTGGGACACTTTCCTCCAGGGCAGCACGTGCTTCCATGGGTGGGGTCACCATGGCAAATGCCACACCACGACACGCGCAAATACGGGATCACAGCACCGCCAGCAGCTGCACCTCAGAGAAAGCCCACTGATCTTCTGGATCATCACAGCACAGACAGGCATGGACAGAGTGGTGAAGACAGACACGTAAGAAGACACTAGTGCTGGTGAGTGCCAGGAATGCAGGGATGAAGTATTTCCTGGTTTGGCCCCAAACAGGCCACTGCAGTTTGCAGAGCAGTGCCTGGGACTGCACAGAGAAGTGCCAAGAGAATTTCATGTTGGATCTGCAAACAGCATCTCCAGACAGCAAAGGCAAGTAAAGAGAGAAAAAAAAAGATTAAAGGAGTGGGAACTCAGCTGGAACCAAGAGGGATTTGTTTTTCACTAGATCCAGGAGTCTAAAAGAGGTGTGCACTGAGCAAGGAGAGAGATGGGCTGGGGAAGGGTACAGTAACACAGATCAGACAACAGTGCAGTGAGTTCAGCAGAAGAGTTCGAGGAAAGCAAAAAGTCTGTCTGCAAGGAAGATAAGGCTGGAGGAAGGGTGGGGGAGAGCTTATATCACAGCTCAGTTCTCTGAACTGGAGGGGGACAGTGAGCACTGCACTGGGCGCTGCGCCCAGAGGCAAAACTTCTTCCCCTAATAACGTAAGCAGAAGTAACATCACAATTCCTGCCTGCAAACCTCCCTTTGCATGTTGCAGGGACATCTCTGCAGCACCTCCCACTGCCACAGAGGTGCAGGAGACTCAGGAGACAAAGCAGAAGGACTGCACGTGACAGACCCATGGGAGGTGTCCCCTACTCCAGCATGACCCACACAGTCAAGCAACACCTCAGAGAATTTCAAACACATTTCGTTGCATGTGACATTGTGTTTGAAAGTTTCAAGAGACAAAAAAACAATCCACTGACCTACATAAAATATCCAGTTTAAGTGAACCAAAAGTATTAGCAATCATTGAAAAGTAATCATCCTTAATCAAAACTGCACCATAAACTCCAAGAAAAACAGGAGAAGCAAAAAACTGTCAGGCTCTTGTACAGCACAGCACCCTTGGAAGGAGGAGCTGTTTTGAGAATCAAAAGACACAAGAATCACTAGAGCAGCCCATTTATAAATCAAGCTGTTGACGCACACATTGCTGGAAAACACCAGCACTGAAGACATGGAAGCAAAATTTTCTTGGGACTCCCTCCCAAGACTTGCTTGCAAGAACAGAAATTGGGAAACAGAAGGTGTGGCTGGACTGCTCCAATAGTGACTGGTTCACCAGAGAAATCTTTTCTGGAATTAGTGAGATGTCTTAAATGATGCCTCAGTGATGTCTTAAATGAGTTTTGCCTTAGCAAAGGTATTAAATGCTTGGAGAAGCATTATGAACAAGTCCTGCATTATACTTGGTAGCTTTCACCATGAGGGTATGTTGACTTTCAACCTCCCAGTAATTTTAGCAAAGCCAGAGCCTTGGTCTCTGCACCAGCAGTTTGTGTCCACTATCAGAGCAGAGACCTGAAACCTCCTGGCTCCTCTCCCTGGTATTTGCATGATGTGTGAGCAAAAATACACCCTTCCTCTGGAGTATAGAGTGATCTTTGCTGGGACTAAACAGCTGCTGCTCTGACACCTGCCTGACCTGCAGCCCTGGGACATTTCCGCAGAGACCTGGGCTGGGGCACAGACCTGACCCCCCACGCCAGGACTGCGCCCAGCCGATGGAGCTGGGAAACCAAAGCTGGCTCACAGCAGGGGCAGATGGCCCCAAACAGGAGTCTTTGGGCTGCCGAGGTGGTGTTTCTCTTCAGCCCATGGAGAAACACTCAGAGGGGACAAAATTAACAATAGCTTGGGGCTAAAACACTTTACAAGTGGTTAATGAACTGAAGAGAACTGAGAGGGTCGGTGCCACAGCAAAACACACAGAACAAGTCGGCCATGGAAAAGAAATACTTTTGCTGGTAACCTGGGAAAGTAAAAATGGGCAGGAGCGGGCTCACGTACACCAATACAGACCAACTCACACACCCACCTCCCTCTGTGGGCAGTGGGCTGCAGCCAGGGAGAAGGCCAGGAGCTGTGCAGAAGGGTTCTTGGCTGTAGAAACACAGCCACACTGTCACCCTTAGTAATGCTTTCTGGAAATAGGCAACACATCCAACACAGTCCCAAATGCCTCCATCCATGCAGCTCTGCCTGAAATCCCAAAGGACAAAGTATCTCCAGCAGGAAGAGCACTTTGTAAGAGAAAATAGGTTTGTGATGGATTTTGCCCCAGACCAAAGAGAAGAGTTTATGTGAAAGGGAGAACACTAAGGACAGAAGCAGGGGGGGCAATGTTTTGACTCGTACACAAGTTGCCTGTAACACCACTTATCCTGGCTCTCCTACAGCCAGGAAGAGGCAAGCTCCTCCAGAAAAGTTGACACATCCTAACTTAGCCTTCTAAGGAGGCAGGAATTAATTGATGGCAAGAGGTATTCCCTTCTCTCCATATACTATATAGGACTTTAAAAGAACAAGGTCTGGATGAGGCACATTTAAGGCATGAAACATTAGGACAAATAAACTCAATCATGCCCAGAGAACTGTACGACCACCTGTGGCCTGGAGAAAGAGCTGTCCAAGCCACAGCAATCCTTCAGGTCCACAGGCCTGTGCTCCTCCTTCTACCGTGCTCTGGACAGCAAAGGTACAGATACTCCCTGAAGAAGAATCCTGAGCAGTACCTCGGCATTTCCTGTGCATGGTATTATTAGAACAAAGAGGAAAGTACCTCCTCCAAGAGAGCTGTGTGTGCTGCAACTGACACTTCAAACACTTCATCTAAATATCAAATGCCGAAATCTTCCAGGAAACACAGAAAGGATTTTGCCTTTTTTGACTATGCCAGCCATGCTGGCTGGAGTGTCATGGGGTCAGATCACTTCCCTTCAAACACATGGAGGCCCACTAAATTAACAATCATATAGGAAAATCAAGTATTGGAAAACCATCCCTCTCCAACGTTTGGCCATTTTGTTCTCTGCTGGGGACATGCTCCTCACTCAAGAACCCTGGTCCACAACTGTCTTGTGCTGGACACCACTTCAGAGCTGAGCAGAAGCCATTCTGTCCTCTCACAGCATAGGCAGCAGCATCCTGCACCTCTGGCAACAGAACTCTCCACCCAGGGCTGCAGGTCAATTCTCCATCCCAACCTGCAGGGGTTCAAAACATGCCTCCCAAAAGCACTCAGCCCATTATCTCACAGCCTGACAGTTTACTAAAGCCTTTAATGTTTTTTTTTTAGCTTTTGACCAGCTTCCTAGTTAAAAAATAGCTCAACTAGGCTGAACTGCAGGAGATATTTCCCCCACACCTATGGGTCAGCCTGTGGCTGCCAGAGCTGGCTCTGGGCTCAGACAAGTTCCCCACTCTGGGTTCAGAGATCAGGCACACTGGCAGTCAACACTGTTACTGTTTTTCCATTGAACAGACCACAACATAAATCAATATCTGCTTAAAGAAAACAAAAATACAATTCTAATAACAAATTATCTTTAATCCATACTGGACAAAGTTGACACCTTTCCTCTGTAAAGGCGGCTGCAAAATTCAGTTAGTGTTTGTGAAGTGCTCGGATGTCACAGCAATAAGTACCCCAGAGAAGCTCCTGAGAAAATGAATAGTTTGGTCTTGGTGAGCAGGGACACGAGCACACAGCAGGATTAACAAAGTTAGCTAGTGAGCATCTTCCATCCATGCACTGCGTCTGGAAGACACAGCCTGTGACCATGAAGGCCACACTGTAACACAGATAAGAGGCCTGAAGTAAGAACTAAGGCAATTTTGGTCATGGTGTTTCCTGACTTCCAAGAAATCAGGAAGTTTACACAGAAGCATTTCAGCTTGACCGTGTAGCCTCCCCCCAGCACTCACCAAAATGTATCCTGAAGCTCACAGTCAGCCTCAGGCCCTCTCCTTCTGAAGGATCTTCAAAACCACAGGACAAAGCCAGTTCTTAATGAAGCTGATGGTCCCTTCCCAGAGATCAGCTGTGCTACCAGTGACCGCTGCAGCCACTATGACCAGCTCTGAGTTTCCCCAGGCTGGAAAGGCAGGACATGGCAGAGCCAACAGCAAGAGCTGCCTTCTCCTCAGAGGCCCAACAGCAGCAGGTAGCATGTTACTGAATTCTCTTGTGGCCAGGTGACAGCAAAAGAGAGCTAGAATGGTTGGACAGCCTTTCACACATGGAACAGACCCTTTCATCAACACCACTGCCATGCAGCATGCTCCTGCATCATTCCTAGTCCTAGTCTCCACCCATTTCTCCTCTGCTCTTAATTTCTATTTTGATTTCCCAGCTTTACTTGGTGAGCAGTGAATTTTTATCAGGGCTCCTCAACAGCACACTCACCACAAACATCACTTCCCCCAAAGTTTCAAAACACTCCCCACCCCTCCTCACAACCAAGGTGGCATAGAACTTCCTAGATAAGGTGGCTGGGGGAACAGTGACATTTTTAAATGACTAAGCAGCCTCTTTCCCCAGCCCTCTTCTCAGAAACAGATGAACAACTTGGGGATGACTCTTCCCAAAAGTATTTGGTGAAGAGCTGCAGCCTGGTCTGGTGTGGGGATGAGATTGCACCAGACTGCAGGCAGAGCATTAATGGGAAGTGCCAGCCAGTGGCCAAGGGGTTATCAGCTCCTTCCAAAGGGCTCTGCACTACGGGCAGAGCCTCTGCTACCAGTGGGTGCTTCCCAAAGCGGTCACACTCGGTCAGGTGACCTCTTAAGTGACCTCTAAGCCCCAGCAAACCTCACGGGGTGGAACATACTCACTGTCATTGCCTCTGCCCAGCACAGATTGCAGTGGTGCTCAGAGTGGCTGTAATAGCTCCCAAGGAAAATGAGAAACTGAACTCCAGGACACTTTCTCCCCAGGCTCTAGGCAGGGATCAGAGGGTTTACAGCATGATGGAAGTAATACAACAAAACCAGGTGGTCTTTCCAGCCAGGTGAGCCATTTTGCTCTAGCAGGAGCCCTCCAGCCATGGTGTGCCAGGCACAGAGCACACGTGCTGATCAGCTGAATGGCGCTGTGCAGGGCCCGGCACACGCTGCTGGTACCGCACCCACAGCACTCCACGCCTGGGGGGACGTGCTGCTGGCCCCTGCTACCATGAGATGTGTTCAACCAGGCTATATGCTGCTTTCCAAGCTATGGAAAACCTTACTGCCCCTGAGCTGCTGGCCAGGGAACTGCTCTGGGGCTGTACCATGAAGGCTCGGCCCTGCTCTGCAGCGCGGATCACTCTCGCCAGCTACCTGGAGACTTTTCATCAGGTGCTTATCAGCCTCCAGGCTCACAAGGCACTTCGGGCAAGCTGTTCCCCAGCAGACACCACAACAGGGTAGATCATCCCCTTCACTGTGCTCACAGACAGGCCCAAAATACCAGAAGTAACAAATCACTGGAATCCCAAAGCCTTTGCCAGCTGGCAGTAATGGCTCAAGGAATCTACTCCTCTCTGAAAACACAGTGGCCGTTCTCTTGTGTTTGAGTTCATTAAATGCTGCCCGCCCAACACCTCTCAGCACTCACAGCTTCTTTGCTGATCACCATACCCTTACAGGCTCTAGTCCAAAGGGGCTTTTCACAAATTTCAACAGGAATTAAAACTGATTGTCCTGGAGCACTTATTCACCCACACTGGAGTACAGACAGGACTTTTCTGTCCTACTCTCCCAGCAAGCTCCTCATGCCAGATGGAGGCAGAGAGTTGGTGTCACAGGAGAAACTCCTCCATTACACACTGGCCTTTGAGCTTTTATTTGGGTGTGCAGTTTTCCAAGCCTATACTTGTTACGAGGTGCCACAGCATTGTGAAAGATGGCTAAACGCACTCCTACGTGTTTGTTTCTGGACATGAATCCTCTACCAGCTCTTAAGCTAAAACATCTGCGACTTGCACTCACAACTTGGCCCACAAAAGCCCTAGCAAACTCACTGTCCCTGGGCTTGCCTGCACTGTGTCCTCAAAGCCAAGATACAGCCCTTCCTAAACGTTTTAAAGCATTGTTTTGCAACCTCTGAAACAACCATTTGAGAGATACTGGCCAAAGCTCCGTTTTATATGTTGTAGCAGCTAGGAGAGAAGCAGTAAGACTGCAACAGCAGTAACCACTGAGGTAATGCTCACCACTGGGCTAAATACATGGTTTGGGTTAGCACTGTAGGCTAAAGCCTCCCCCTGTCTGGGGCTGTCAAGTCCATGACAGTCAGTTGTAAGTTAAACAGTCATTAAAACTTAATATCCATTGCTTCCCCAGTGGTGGAGTCTTTTCCACTCCAAGGTTCACTGGGAGGAGATGGGAGTGTGAGAAATAGAGCTGGGGACTGTGGAAAGGAGGAGGGGACAAATATTGTTTCTGGAGGGAGGTGGGAAGAAAAAAAAAGCAACTTCTGGAATTGATGCGAATGGAAACAGAGATGTGAAAAGCAACTTAGAATTCCAGTTGTGACTCAGTTTTGACCTAACTGACGGGGCAAGGGGAAGGAGAGAGTGGACAAGAGCAGTCAACACTACAAACCCAAAACAACCCTGCCTCCACAACACACACTCTGTTGGCAGGCAGTGACAAACCTCCGACAGCCAGCAGGTAACAGGAGCCTATTGCTAAGAATCAGCTCCCCGACCTCCCAATCCTCCCACTGCTGATGGCTGCAGGAATGTGGGGCTCCCAAAATTGTTAAGTGTAAATGCCCACCTGCAGACTGATGCTTCTCTGCAGTTGCACAGTGTGTTGAAGGAATCCCCAAGCCAAGCCAGCAGCACATTGACACGGGGAGAGCTCACACAATTGCAGACATATTAAACCATCTTTTAAAATCCTTGAGTCTTTTGTATTGTACCTCACATATTCCTGTTTTGGGGATGTACACTTGAACTCTGAGGTCAGACAATGGCCTGGTCCATGCTGCCTCTGTTCCCAAAACAAAAACACCCAACCCACCAGCCAGAGCCTGGGTTGTATGTTCCAACTCTGGGGGGCTGACAGCCTGATTCCCCTATGATCAGTACAGAGAGGAACATAAGGACCAGCTGAGCCCTGTCCTGTTTTCTCCTTCAACTGGGAGGAGCACAGAGCAGCAGGAAGGAGCAAGGCCCAAAGGCTTTGAAGCACACATCAATATTAGTCATGGGAAGACAGGTCTTTTACAAACAGTATCAGCAATCAGCACATCTCACTCTTCAGAACAGAGCATGACAAGGAAGGCACATACAAGAGAGCTGCACTAATGCAACACTGCGAGATAAGATTAAAACCAGAAGCAAAAAAGAGTATTTATGGGAACTTCATATTTCAGTCAGTGATGTTGCGACATTTGCATTTTGATGCCCAGGCATTAAAGCACAGCCACAAGCACAGTGCTTGCTGCTGGCAGGTGGCACGTGGGCAGGTCACAGGTAGGAGCTGCCCCGAACACTACTACTGTGTGTTTGCAAATACATCACTTGGTCCGATAAGAGACTTGATCTCTCCAAATAGATTCTTCCTCATGAGTACAAAGTAATACAAAGGTACTGTGAGGAGGAGGAGACAGCAAGAACTACAAGAACAGCAGGGCAATCATTTTCTCTCAAATGATATGGAAATAAAAATGAAGCAGGAAGAAAATGGTACCTCTGTCAAGGGTCTTGGTCTTCTCTCTACAACAAATTCTGTGTGGCAGAGCTCACAGTAACTTGTGTTGGAGGAGGATAACCATTTTTCCAGGCAGCTCTTGTGCACGGTGCCCAGTGTTCCTGTGCAGTCACATGGGGAAAGCAGTCCCTCCCCATTTCCACCTTCATGACAGATTCGACAGATGGGACCATCACTAAAGATGCAGAACAAGAGACAAACAGAATGAAATCACAGTCAGAGCAGGCAGAACAACACAGCCACAGGGTGTGGTCCCACCAGGCCCCAGAAAGGCACACGAACAGCAGGCAGTGTGTGGCACAGCATGCCAGGAGCCTGCTGCAGCAAGAAACCAGTCTGAGGGGACCATGGAGGTGCTCAGGACATTTTAGATCATTTAAAATCTGGAAGACCTGTAACAAGAGAAGATGGCACATCTGCCTGGCCAACTTAGCTGGCCCCAGAAGTGACTGCAGTCCCACAGTCTTCAGCTCTGCTCACACTGGGCAGGGGCTGATACTGGACTCAACACCAAGCCTGAAGCACTCATGCAAAGCCCAAAGTGAAGCCAAATGACCCACGGTAGTCACAGCATGCCCCAGCCACCTGCAGCCACTCAAGAGGTTGGCAATCAGAGTCACATTTACCAGATCACCTAACCCACTCTCAGCCCACCTCAGCTCTGCAGCCTGGGCTGAGCAGGAACTGCACAAGGAACAGCAATATCTCAAGATGTAACTGCACTGACCCTGGAAGCTCACCTCTCCAAGAACACAACATATTTCAGAGGCACCCAGACCAAGGTCTCCAGCATACAAACCCTCTGCCCATCACTGCACAGTAACTCTCTGGCATCCCATGGGCACACCCTCCCCAGAGCAACAACTGCTCTGCAGCATTTGGCCTCTCGGTGGCTGCAGAAATGCTTTGGTGCTTCAGCAACACCACCTCCTTGGCCATGAGTCTCAACTACAGAATCACACAGAACCTCACAGACCTCACAGAACCACAGGTACCCACCAAAGCAAGTAACAAACACTTTCAGAGACACTTGCAACCTTCCCCACAGGAGGCCTGTGTTGCTCATCCCACTGAAACCATCCATCTGTTCCCAAGATATTCCTGACACCTTCAGCTGGCACCACTGACTGTGAACAATTAGTGCTACACCTTTCACTACACCAGCTTGCTCAAAGCCACAGCCACTCTGGCCTGGAACACTTACAGGGATGGGGCATCCCAGCTGGCATCCCAAGGCACAGGTTTGTTAGCAGCCCTGTGCCACATATGCCAGCCCCATGATGAGGATGTTTTGGGCTCCCGGGGAAGGCCCAAATGGCTCTAGACACCAAAGTTTGCTGTTCTCAGCAGTTCAGTACATACATCTCTTCTGCATTCACTGATCACTGAGATCATTTAGGAACAAAATGCTGGACAGCAGAGGCCTAGGACAGGATTGTCTTCCCTGGACCATGGACACCAGGCCCTCACTAGCATCTCTCTTTCCACCTTCCAACCAGCTGTTTCTTTCACACCATTTTCCTCTTCCATCCAAAGCTGCCCAGATTTAGGGGTGTGAGAGGGAGAGAAAGGAACATCTTTGTTTCAAAGACCCTATTGTATGTCCTCTTGAAATCCAGGTGAGTGATATCAGATAGCATTTTTTTTTACGTATTGCTGACAGAACAAAAGCCACACAGAACCCGTACCATTAGGTCCCACTCCACTGCTGTTCTGACTTCAAAAAACCCCACTTGACTGCAGAAGTTCGTGGGATTGCAACACAACAGTCAGAGCAAGCACTTGGTAATCTTCAAAAGCAGCAGGACCACTTCCATTAGTTTGCACAGAAAGCAAGAGTGAGACATGGAAGCACAGTTCAAGGAAAAGGAGCACACTGGGGAAAAAGGTTGGTGGGACAGGAAGGAAAGAGAAGAGCCAGCAAGGAAGTGCATGTCAGCTTGCTAAAGGAGAAGCAAGATTCCTCTCTGTGTGCCACAGGAGATCTCTACCACTTTCAACATTTAGCTGGTTTCATCCCAATTGGACTTTTATTTATATTTAAGTCTGTGAAGCAAATTACACCCAATGTACACCATCCCCTTCTCTCTGCCAAACATCACTGTCCCTGTTCTCACCTCCTTTTTACATGCCTTTATATTTAGGGGACTTCCTCAGCCAAGACAATCCCTGCAAAAGGTACAACAGGAGTCTGGGGAGGTGGTGGAAACGTCATCCTCAGAGATCCTGGAAACTACATCAGACAAGGCTCTGAGCAGGCCTGCTCTAAAAGGAGGCTGGACCAGACATCCTACGGAATTCCCTTCCAATTTGAATTATTTGATGATTCTGTAACACTTATTGCCATAAAATGCTGTACCAGTACAGCAGAAGTACAGCCTGCACACAGAGCCCTAGTGACATGGACAGACAATCCCCTAGAGCCTCCAGTGCTCTCATGCATTTGTCATTTCCTAAGAAAAGCATCTGCAAGATATTTCATTCGTTCTCTTCCTGTTGGGAAGTTTCATATTTCCAGCACATTACTATAACCTTGGCTACCAACAAAAAATCCAAAATGAAAAAATCTGCTGACAGTGTGTGAAAAAAAAATTCTTATCAGACTTCATTTTCCTTCCTTCCTTCCCCCCCTGCCCTGGGTGGGGGCCCGGTCACACTCCCACATGATACACACTCAGACACAGTTTTCCAGCAGGCTGTAGACACCATATCAGTAATTCAACATTCCAGTGCAGTCACGCTGCTCCTGGCTTTTGTGCTAAGTGCTGGTGACAAGGAAACCCACCACCAAAAGAAACAAACTGGTGTCCATGTCATAAAGAATCCTGTTGGGGTTTTTTAACGTGTTTCCAGGTAGTTTTCCCACATGATTATTACACCCCCAAAAGTTCTTAAGGGTTAAACAACTTCTCACCCAGCCTATCTGTTGCCAGAGAGCAAGCCCAGTTCCTTTCACATTTTTATTGGCCTGCTCCAGGTTTGCTGGACGCAGCAATTATGTTTGCCTCTATTCTCATCCAGGTTCCCTGCATTCCTTCCCCATGTCTGCAACCACTGCTTTCACATCCCATAAATATTTGACCAAATTCATTGAAAAAAATTAACAGCTGTTCAGACAGGATTTCTGAACACAAAATGTGACACAAATGCTCTCGGTAGCTGGACTGAACAATGCTGCCAAACGTCCTCTTCTCTGGAAGCTATTCAAAATACATGACACATCCCATAAATATTTGACCAAATTCATTGAAAAAATTAACAGCTGTTCAGACAGGATTTCTGAACACAAAATGTGACACAAATGCTCTCGGTAGCTGGACTGAACAATGCTGCCAAACGTCCTCTTCTCTGGAAGCTATTCAAAATACATGACAAGAAGTCACATCAGGAGGAGTCTGAGCCAGTGAAGCTGCCACGTGTCCCCTCCAGCAATAGCTGGATGCTGTAGTTCCTGCAACACAAACACCCTCCCCTCCCTGTGGCGGAAGATCAACGCCATGCCTTTACTCCATGGACATTCCCAGAACAGGGGCTGTGCTCCCCTTCCAGCCCTTCAAATGTCTCCATGAACAGCACGGCCCCGGCTTTGCTGCCGCCCCCGAGGCCGTGACAGCAGCGTGCAGGAGAGACACCTGTGCCACCTCATCCTGAGCGGCCGCAGGTCTGCGGCTTCCATGAGCACGCCGGCTCCAGGCCACCAGCACACGGGACAGCGGGAGCCCCGCGGAGGGCACAGGCTGGGCAAGCAGCTGGCTCACGAGGATTCACACTCAGTATTAGCACCCTGGCAAACTCCTTCACTAAACAAGACTTTGTCGCCTCCCCGTACCCCTGAGCCACCCGAAAAGGGGAAGAGCCCAGCTGCAGCCCTGAGCCCTGTTCCTGCAGCAGCCTCACCTCTGGGCGCCCAGAGCCTTGATCACCGTGGAGAGGAGGCGCCCGTCCTTGGCGGTGACCTGTGTGATGTACTGCGGGCGGCCGATGTCCGAGTCCTCCACCGACTTGGAGAGGGCAGCGCTTCCCGGGCAGTCGCAGAGGGAGCCGGGGAGGTGGCAGCAGTCGCCCGTCGTCATGGCAGCTCCGGGCCCCGCTGTCCCGGGCCTGGCACCCGGGAGACCTGCACAACAGCAGCACAGTCACACCTCAGAACCCTGGAGTGCCCAACCCCTCACCCTCCTTCAGCCCTGCTCGCGCTGGCAGCGCCCCAGGGCCCCAACAGACACGCGTTTTGTGAGTCTTCTGTCCCCTTTAATAGGCTTTGTGAGGCTGCCTTACCATAAAATTAAGGCTCCAAGTGTTCTACTTACATAACTTACCATCAGAATTGCAAATCTGCCTTTCCCAGAGAGAATTCCTGGTAACCACCCTTTAACCTCATGAAGCCTTTCAAACTGAATGTGCCAACACAGAGATGGGGAACCAAACAAGAAGCCCCACGGGCCTGTGCTGTTCTGGCTAGAGCCATCCCGAAAACCTATACACTCCATCAACACAGCAAAGTTTCACCTGAACAGGGCACCTAAACCTGTTTATGTGGCTGGGTTCAGAAGGCCCTTCTCAGCTGCCTTCAGGAGCTTTCTGAGCACTTGAAAGACTGTCCAAGCCCAAAAGGCTCCCCCACCCCATCTTTGATCTTCTTTCCCTTTATTTCTTTAATGAAATGCACATGCTTCCATTTCTATATCCCCTGTAGTACGCCCCAACAGTGAATGTGTGGATATGAACCTCCCAAAAGCACCAAAAATCCTCCCTGGGAAGGGCAGCAGGCCAGCCTACCTCCTTTCTCTTTTAACTGTTCAGACCAATCATGACTTTTACAAGAGCCACGTGCAAACAGCAAAGCACACCAGCACATTTCCAACATTTACCCAGCAAAGAGAACACATGGAACAAACAGCAAATGCAAGAACTGGAGAGAAGATGCAGAGAAAAGCCCAACATGGCCAACCAGGAGCTGGCTCTGATGAGCCATGTGTGGACAGCAGAGCTCTCTGCCTTTGAGGGAAAGCAGCAGCTCACCCAAGCTGCCAGAAACAGCCAAGTTCCTCCCTGGCAGGGGATATCTCATCCCCAAAATCAGGTATGCTCTGCAGGCTCCGAAAAATCCTGTTTTTGCCAATCGCCTTTAACCTGGTCCCCAAGAGGCAGCAGAAATAAAGAGCTGGGGTTACAGTGAGTCATGCTGAACACAATCCAACAACATCATACTGCTGGTAAAACCAAAATCCCTGTGTCTGTAAACAGGGCTGCCTTATGTAAGGCACGCACAGTAATCCCTGTGCGCCAGCACTGCTGGGAGCAGAGATGGAATGCTGCCTCATCCTGGCAGCTGGATTCAAGATGAAATAAATCCATAAAAGAAGTTCAAATGAAAGCAATGAAAAGGAAAAAAGGAGAGGAATAAAAGGAGATAAAATAACCACAACCCCAAAGAAGATACATGAAAATAATTAGGTTTGTTAAATTTCAGGGGAATGGGGTGAATCTGCAATCTTTGCCTCCTGGAGGTAGGAGCAGGCAAACAAATCTTCACCATCCCGTCCAAGGAAAGGCTTTTTTGTTTTGCGATCTCTGTGCACAACACAGAGTCAAACATTCCCATGAAACTGCAGTTCTGTCAGATTCAACTAAGCCAAAATCTAACTAAAATAACTAAAGAAAATAAGGGCTCGTTCCTGGTTGGAGGCTTGGCCACACTACAGAGGACCAAAGAGCCAGTACAAGAACGTGATCCTTGAAGCCCTGAAAACACTGATTTGGGTAAGCACAAGTGCTTTTCCATGTCTTGGAAATTAAGCAACTCACACAACCAAGGGCTTCATCTGTCAAGACAGTTTCCTTCATGTACATGCGTTCAAGAGGGAGAGAGCTCTTCACTGGTGCCTCAGCACCAGATGCCAACTTTGGTTGCATTCCCTCACTTTACAGAATAGTTTCCAGTTTCTAATAGAAGACTTTCTGATCTCTTTATTAAAGCTGCTCTTGATAAGTATCTGTAATCCTTCCTTTGCATCTGAGCAGGAACAAACTTGAGCTTGTGGGCAGGTCAGTCATCTTCAAAACAAATGTGAATCTTTTCATCAACTTAAAAATTAACTTCATAGACTCAGCCTCTCTCTCCACCTGTGCAAAGAACACACAGAGTTAGAGCTACTGTTCTTATTTCTCCTCGTCAAAAAAAAGACTACAAATTCTCCAACTCCAAGGAGCAAAAGGTAAAATGATAAATGCTATTGGAATTACTTAAGTCAGCTGTTCTGCAAGTTAAGGAGTTCTTTCAATTTTAACAACCTCTTACTGAAACAAGCATGAGAAGATAACATGCTTTTAACAAAAAGGTCAGCTCCATTTGTTCGGCCAAAATGTTGCTTAAAGTCCAGAGGAAAAAGGTCCATTCTGTGTACTGGAATAAAACTGCCCTCACTGACTGTGTCCTGGGAGTATTTATACTGAGGCTCTTTGTGCTCCCCATCTGACAGACACAGGCAGCCCCATGGCCTTGCCCTGGAAGGGAATGGCCCCCCTGCCGCTCTTCAGGCAACGCGCGGGTTTCTGGTACAACTTATTTGGCGTTTCCTTGTCGGGGTCCAGCCCAGGGCGGAACCTGAAGTCACTGCTTTAATATCTGACTCATGCCATTCAGCAAATATGAAGGAAAAGCAGCAAGGTTTTCATGGTTAGTAAAGAAGTAACTGAAATCCAAAGATAACATCTGCAGTGCACTCGGGTCCCAGTTCCATACCCAGTGGAACATGAACCATGGTGTACAGCCAAGTCAGTCCCTTTCCTGATCCCTGAAGGATCAGCTCATCAACACACAGCCTTCTCTCACAATTGTCAACAGCTCATCCAGCCCAAACCCAGTGCTCACAGAATTGTTCAGGTTGGAAAGGGCCTTTGAGATCATCTATTCCAACTGTTGCCCCAGCACTGCCAAGCCCACCACTAACCCATGTCCCCAAGTGCCACATCCACACAGCTTTTAAATCCCTGTAGGGATGGGGACTCCACCACTGTCCTGGACAGCTGTGCCAGTGCCTGACCACCCTTTCCATGAAGGAATTTTTTCAGCCTAAACCTCCCCAGTATGACTTGAGGTTGTTTCCTCTCATCCTGTCACTTGTTACCTGGGAGAAGTGACTGACTCCCACCTGGCTGAACTCTCAGGGAGTTTTAGTGAGCAAGAAGGTTCCCCCTGTACCTCCTTTTCTGAACACCCAGCTCCCTTAGCCACTCATCATCAGATTTGTGCTCTAACCCCTTCCCCAGCTCCATTTGCAGCAGAAACATCAAAATCCCGGGGTGAGAAACAAGATCCAAACAGCTGGTTTGAACCACACACTGATTTTTTTTCTAAGCACCTGTGATTTCTGAGCCCACTTCTTGTCCACATTTTTAAAAAAAGTCTTGGAGACACTAGGTTTATTATCCACATCCCCTCTGCTGCCACAGTTAGACATAAGCAAATAAACCAGAAGCCCCTTCTCAGCAACACTTTGCATCCTCAGCTTCTGAGCAGATCCAGAACATAAAGGGCTGAGCTTGTAGATATTACTCAAATTGAAAAAAACAAACCCTGTTTATGGAAAGTTGGCTCAGAAGAGCAAGTTCTGCACTAGAATTCCAAAACTCAAACATGTGCAGCAAAACAAGGCAGTTCCTCGAAGAGCAGCTTGTGCTCTGTCAGCGCTCCAAGGCAGAGACGGGGCGCTGGTGCAGGATCCCGCTCCACGGCTTAAGCGAAACACGCCTGCAAGATACTCCCCCTTGTCAGTCCTCACGCATTGCAATGAGATTTGTAATCCAGTTTATGTCATCCAAAGGGCAATGAGGCAGGCAAAACTTCCTCAAAAGACTGCAGAGGTCAGGTTGGACCAGTGCTCTCCATCCAGGAGATGTGCCCAGCAGAAGTAAGCACAAGTCAAGGAGCTAAAGCGTCCCCCAGCTCTGCTCTCCATATCTGGACTTTGAAGATGGACAAAACAGTTATTTCTCCTAGACAGGGAAACCACAGCAGGCCAGATGAACACCTGGATCAAAGCCACAAAGTGAAAAGCACAAGATGAGAAAGACAATAGGAAAAGCTTCAGCCAAATGATGGCAGTAATGGGGACTGTCAGGTGCAAGTCATGGCTCTGCCGTGCTGCTCACAGCCTGCCCACTAATGAATATCCCAACCAGTCTAAAGCCTTGGAGCAATCCTGCAGCTTTGACAGGATCCAGAGCAAACTGGAGCTAGAACCAGCTCCACCTTCTTCGAGTGCAGCGCATATGCTCCAGCTCCTGAACAGACCGGCTTCCCTGGGACATGTCCACCAAGGAAAAACCCAACACTGATGCTGCCAGCAGCCCAGTCTGTTCCTCTCACTGAGCAACCCATTTCCCTGATTACTGTGACTGAGACCTGGCACCTCACCCATGGTGCCACCTGAGATAACCAAGCTGTGTAGCCAACATAACCCACTCATCTGTACACAGGGAGTTTTTTTCAGTTTTTAGCAGGTAACCCACTCACTGATGGCAGATCAGAGCTCTGACCACTGCTCACATGAGCTGAAGTTTGACCCCGGGTGCAAGGCTTCCCAGCCTGCTTTCCAAAGCCCTTTTAGCCACTTTGGGCACGCAGACACTGAGTTTTCTAATCATACAATCCTGCAAATGTCACCAGTGAACAGATTTCCAGTTGCTAAAGGACATTTCCAAACATCAATGCTTTCCTTTTCACCACTAAAACTGGATTTCCCAAATCCTGGGCCCTACAACCATCTGAACATCTCTCTCCACCTTGAGAGACACCGTACAAAGAATTGCTTCCTTCTAAGCACCTGCTCCCACACACCCTATCTCACACAGCTAGCACACATCTTCCCACAGCCCAGGCTCAATCCCAGCTGTGCAGCACATCCTGCAGCACCGGTTCTGCCTACTGAGGCACCGGCCTCAGGTGTACCTGCAGCCCCCGTGCTCCGGGTGACTGGCAGAGTACCCCCTCTTCTACCTCTGGCCTCTAGGCCCTCACACCCAAGTGATCACACACCTAAGACACTGCCACCAGAGATACACGTGGATGGGATGCAATGAGTGGCCTGAAGTGCTCCCTGCTACTGTTGAAAGGTTGCCTAAGTGGATTAATCGAAAGAAAAAAAAAATACAAAATCAACAAAAAACCCCAAGAACCTGTCCCGAACTGTGCAGGGCTTTGTTTTCAGTTTTGTTTGTTTAAACATACTCTCTGCTGAGGGTTGGAAACCACAGTATTATTTTGTTCTTTATTAAAAACACATTATTTTATACCTCAACTGACTCCCCAAAGTTACCCTGCAGGTCTGCTATGTAACACCTTAAAAGTACCGAAAAAGCCAGCAGAGGATCTGCCCACGCTTGACCCATCAGCAACTCTCCCATCACTCAGGGCCTGGGAAGAAATCTCATTAGTCCTGTGCTCAGAAGTCACCTGAACACAACAGCCCTAAAGTCAGAGTGCAAGGAGCCCTGTCCAGTGAGAAAAGTGACACAGCATTTTATGGCATATACCTCAACATTCAAAATAAGATCTGATGCCATGCAACAGCTTCTAAAACATTTTAAAGTTTGGTAAGTAAAACACAGAAAAGCATTTCACTCTCCAGGAGCTTCTCTTTTTCCTGCCCTGCCTGCAACATTTGGTTGGCAGTTGCAGCTAAAGGAGATGCTGTAAAAACTTCAGCCACAGCTTGCTCTTCAGAGGATGCCAGTGGAGCAATGCTGTGGATCAGAGCCAGGGGACAGCCCTGACCCTGGGCTAAAACAAACCCCAAAAAGCAAGGGAAAAAAATAATCAAGGCACAACATTCTGGGAGCTTGTGAACCTTCTGATAAAGCTCCACACCAGGGAACTCCTCCTACACCTTTAACAGCAAAAGCTTCAGGCTGACTCCAGAGGCTCACCTGCCTCATCCCTGGGGCTGAGTTTAAAAACACATGCTCCAAATTTAACCCTGTAGCACCCAGGAGGAGGTCAGAAGCTTAGAGGACACAGCCTTTCTGGACCCCTTTGTTTGTCACATTTGTACATGACCACAGCCAGACTTGGCTGGGCTGCCTCTCCACTATTCCAAAAGCACAGCTCAGCAGCAGTCAAGGGTAACTCAAGCCTTCACTCACTGGCTGCTGCTGGGGACAAATGATCATAACTTCTCTATACCAAGAAACTCTTTTGACATATTCTAGAAGCTCTCTGAAGTCTCGATTGTTTAGATTATGGCAAAAGGCTTTGCAGAGACAGATGAAAAGACAGTCTTCCATTTTTTCCAAAGAGACACATTGCCAGGGTCTGACTTCTACTCCCCATTGGTAAAAAAAATACTGCAGCAAGGCTTGGTAATCAATAACTGCTGTTTCCCAAACCCAACATCCAAACACATCCCTCCTCTCCAAAACTTCAGCGTATTGGATCAACATCTGCAGTAGTTTCACTTCATGTCTTGAAGCAATGGAAAACTATTGGCTGGCAAAGATGAAGCCCCTGTGGGGCTCAGGGGGGCTCCCAGCAGGTGAGAACCCCAACTTTCAAACAAGCCAAAGGCATGGGTCTCATGTGGACACAGCAGAGCTGGGACACAGCAGGGCTCCCTGGATTTCAGGGTACCTATCATGTTGTTCACCCACTGTTTCTCAAACAAGTTTTCTTCATTGCCTAATAGGGTTACTCAATATTCAAAAAGAAGCAAAAGGTTCAAGCTTAGATGTTGAGAAAAAAATCAGTACAAAAAGAAGCAGCCTAAAGGATGATTTTTTTCTTGCTGTGCTTGGGAAAGATTAGGCTGTATGTTACAGCTGGAATGCCAAAATGAACAAAGTTATCTGAGTTCTTTCATGACTTGCTGTCTGCCACAAGGCCGTATGAAAGTTTACTGCACTTTAATTACCGACATCTGGAAAAACGAATTGCAACATTAGACGAAAATTCTTTGCAAAGGGTCTCTCCAATCAAAATTCAGCCATTTTAATAACAAGTTTCATAAGGGAACAACTGAAAACCAGCTGGGGCACGAGGAACACCTGTGACTCCACTGAGGATTCAAAAGACATCAGCTTTCAGAGGTGAACAGCAGCACAACTCACTACATAACACAACTACACAGACTCTGCACCCACCTCCCTCTGCGTTTCATCACTCTCTTTCTCCACGGAAAGAAAGATGCATTAGTAAGACTTGAAACTGAAACCATGAACCAGGGTGAAAAAAAACGTATTATCATGCCTACAAAGCAATGCTTGCAGAGTGCCACCCACCACTGGGGACAACAGGCAGCCCATCAGACACAACAGCCCTGCCCTGCTGAAGGGACCAGAGCCGTGTGGCCCCTCACATCTCTCTGCACCCCCGTACTTTACAAAACACCAGCAGCAGACACATCAGCTTCCCAGCTCTATTGCTTCAGCGAGCTCCTCTTTAAAGAGAGGCAGCCTCTGCAGCAAGGCCAAAGCTCGAGTGCTCCCCAGTCCTGCAGAGTCACTTGCCAGGCAGTTGCCCTTTGTTCAGAACAAATGGATTTTCCAGCTGTGGGTAACACCTCAGGAAACAGAATTTCAGCGTAGCAGTAACACATGCACCAAATCAAGACTGCAGCACCCACGCACTATGGAACTGCTCAGTCCCTCGAAGGGCACAACTCAGGAGGATGCAACACCTTATTTCAGGATTGGGAAGCCCAGGTCAGAAAGAACTTGCATGCTCCCCAGTGCTTTCCTTCTTGGTTTATAGAGCACCATTTACACTGCTATACAAATAACAACGCTCTGCTTGGAGATGACCTGGAGCTGGAGCAAACCACCAGCACAGCACGCAGCAGCCCTGCTCACCCCGACTGCCCAGAGCGGCGCGGCCCGTGCGCAACCACTGCACGAAACCAGGCAGCACACTCAGCTCCCAGGAGACATTTGATCTGGAATTTAACTTGACTATTAATATTTTTCAACCTAGCTGTATCACAAATCTCCTCAGAACATTCAGCTTTCAAAGAGCTTTCCAGCAAAGGTGCCACCAAAGGCAGCCTGTGACTCACCACCCCACTCTAGAGAGCTCCAGAGCAGACACCAGCTGAGAGCATCCCCATGGTCAGCCAGAGAGAAGGGTCCACTGATCCCAGCCAACTGCATCAGTGTCTCCCTTCTGCCCACTCCTTACTGCTACAGATTCCCTCCTCAATCCTCAAGTGAAACTTCACAATTGGTATCTGTGCTGCAAAACTCTCTCAGTTTCAGCTTGCAATGTTTTGCTTAGGCTGCATTTCTAGTTCTTCTGGACACAGGCCTTGTCTGATTTGTCTGCAGGGAAGTACAAGAAAAAGCGGGAGGAAATAAATTGGAAACAGTCCAGAACTGAAGTTTACCTTTCCCCTCCCACCATTCTCAAATCTAACCCCAAAAAGCTTTCAGCTGAAACAGGACTAAAGCTCTCAAAACTTCTAACAAAGGAATTGCTGTTCAAGCCAAGACTACACAAGCTTGGTGCATTCTCCTTTTTGCAGAAAAGTGTTTTAGAAGGTACGTTTGATTTGTTTGTACTCTTATTTCCTGAGCCAGTCCTGCTCCTTGCCCCTTGTCCCCTCTTTTTAGGAACTGGAAGAGAATGTTTCCTTCAGTCTATCACTAATTTCATGACAACTGATAAAAACTGCAACAACAGTTACAGCATGTCTGTCCTTGAGGTTAACCACACATAATCATCTTGAGTTCTATCAGGAATTGGAAAGTTTAGTTAGAATTGCTACATAAAACCTGGAAGAAAAACCTGGAAGAAAACTTACAGATGCCTATTTATTTGAAATGGGGGCAAATGACAGATTCCAAACTGTAACACTGATCTAGAGAGGACTGGGGCAGGAAAGGCATTTGCAAGGCTGATGGGTAGGAAGAGCTGCAGGTCAGTACAGCTCCTGTTGGGCTGCTCCCTTCACTGGAGGATGCACGGGGTTCAGTGCCTGCCTCAGGACATGCCAGCAGTCCCTGCTTTCAGGATTTTGTCCTTCTGCACTTTACCTTCAGTGCTTAGAGCTCTCACAGGCTGTAACTGCACAGCAGGAGAGGCACATTCCACTCCCAGGAAAGGTGCACAAGACCCTAAGACACCCAGTAGTGACTTCCCTGATTTCACCCAGCAAGATGACCAGCCAAGAGCTCTCCCAAACCAGCTGCAGTGGGAAATCCCCTCTCCCAGCTAAGCTGCAATGCTGCTGCAATCAGCTACAGCTGAGCTGGTCTACTTACAACAAACAGGGCACAAAGACAAAAGTTCCCAGGGAACACCTGCTACAGTCGGAGCTGGAGAGAGAACAAGACCAGGACTGGAGAGGGGGAGATCCTGCTGTTCATGTGCATGACATGAACTGTGGTGGTAAGCCACAAACGCAATAAGCCACAAACGCGATAAGCCACAAATGTGATAAGCCACAAACGTGATAAGCCTCAGCACAGATTAATGCGTCATTTTACCACCAGAGAAACCTAACGTACACAGACTTCATGGAGACCACTTGCCCACCCTGCTTTAGTGCTGTGCTCATTTCCTTCACAGAAAAGTGCCCCGGGCTTAGTTTTCCACGTGGCTTGTCCTGGACATCACAGATACCCGTGTGCTCAGGTGTCACTCACTGAGATGTGCCCAGAGTGCCTCCAGGGGGACAAGAGTCAGTAACTGAGACCATTTCCCTCTTGTGGGAAAGGCTGGAGCTAAGAGCAGGCAGAAGCATAAGTTAATCAGAGTAAATTAGACTGGGAGGGAAAAGAGACACACCAGCTCAAACTTCAGTCTGGAGGGGGAAAAAAAAAGTTTGGAAACGGAAACTCTGAAATCTCCAAATATCCAAAGCTGAGTCAAAGTCAAGTGGAGAAAAAAAAAAAAAATCATCCTGTAGTTTATAGTTCAGGATGCCTGATTCCTCCCTTCATTTTCTAAGAAAAGCTTCCATGTTCCTAGTGTGAAAAACCAAGATTTTTTAAATAATAGTGAAAAAAGTCCCCAAATGCCTATTTTGCTTTGTGCCTCTACTTGCAGAACTACTGAGGACTTGCAGCAGTCCCTCAGACTCGCAGAGTCTCAGAGTCCATACCCAGCCTCAGCTTGCCATGGATGCATTTTGACTTGATCTTGGTCATGCTGTTTCAAGAAAACAGTACTTCCTCCCAGGGAAACATCGTGTCCTACACTTGCTTGATGCGGGCCAGCATCATTCACCTAGAAGAGGAAAGGCCCTCTCCCAGCATCCATGAAGGCAAGAACCCTGTCGGAAGCTGCTCACAGTCAGTGCATTGTAGTTCTGCTCATCTGCATGGTCCCCTTGGCGTCCAGCACAGGGTGACCTCACCCTGCAGCCTCTGTGCACTCCACAGCAAAAAAGAGCAGCCAAACACACCCAAACAAGGAACATTAGTTCCAATGCCATTTTCTGTTTCCACTTAGGCAGCGGTGCTGATCAGCTAACCACACACAGACACCCCCAGCTTCACAGCTGGTATAGAATGTCTGTGAAATACACATTAGGCTCACACTTGGCCGTTCCCTGTGCCACCCGGCCTGCTCTCGGCAAAGCTAAGACTTCCCCACTGATGCAGGCTGCCTGCAACACTCCCCAGCACGTGCTTGGGGGTAGCTAGACCTTCTGTCCTCAACTGGAATTATTAAATTCACTGTCACCATGCATGTGACAAAGAGATCTTACAGTCCCAGCTCCCTTCCCTTCGAGCCTCTGTTTCGGAAAGGTGACACACCATCACAGCTTCAAATACACCTGAAAAACTAGGGCACTTCCAGCCTCCAAACACTCCCCTGCATAATCTTTTGGAGATGCACAAAAGTATTCCAATACTTTAGCCTTGGAAAGCCAAGACTAATGTCCAGCTGTTCAGAGGATTATACTGTGCACGTGTGAGTGGCAGCCAAGCAGGGTTTTATGTCCCCACAAGCAGGGCGACAAAGAGGACAGGCCACAGCCAATGCAGCCGGCTGACCACAGTGACATCACAGGCACTCTCAACAAGAACCTGGAAAAAGGTCAAGAAAGTGCTCGAAACTGCATCAGAAGGGAAAGACAGGGAAAGTTAAAGAGAGGGACAGAAACAGTCCCTTAGGGATATGCAAATAAAGGGCACAGGGTGGGATGAGATCCCCACTGACAGATCTTCATCACACACATCAGGGCAGCGACAGTGCACTGAATACAAACAAGCAGGATAAAAAGCCAGAGCTGCTTTGGATAACCCTGACACTTCCAGTTCACCATCATCACCCCCAACGTGAGCAACACCCCACCTGCCTGCCTGCAAAATTCGAGCTCTGCACAGCTTCCTCCAAGAGAACAACAGCCTAAACTCTCCCTGGTTCCGCAGCACCATGCGGTGCAGATGTGTCACCCCACGCCTTGGTGGCACCATTTCTGTGGGCACTAAGTGCAAGCAATTGCATACTCCAGAGGCCTCCAAGGCCTCTGCACGGCTTTTCAGTTGGTAATCTTGGTCCCCCCACCATATCTAGAACATATAACAAGTGTTTGAGACTGCAACAAAAACACCTCCCATGTCACAATCACCTTCCTGTAGACTAGCCACAGGCTTGTCCCTTGGATCAATCCCACAAACCAGCAGTTCTGGCCTCTGTCACAGACAACTGGCTCAAGAAACCTGAGTTTAAATGAGATAGAGAGACTTAAAGATTGCCAGTTTGTGAAAAGTCCATCACAAACTCTAAGCTTACACCACGGAGGAAGGCAGCTGCTGCTCCAACACAGGACTGCAGCAACCTCTTCAGCTGTTTTGTGACACCGAGCTCATTCTCTTGGGAAATCTCTGCACCAACCTCTACCAGGCAGCGTGTCCGTGCACACAAGGCTTGGGGGGGCACAAACAGGCATCAGAACGCTCCCAAACACCTGAAAAAAACAGGCACGGGAGCCCACAGGCAAAGGAAACTTTTCCTAATAACTGCTTATACTCAGGGAAGAAGAATCTAATGAACAAACAAACGCCGCTTCTCAAACCCCCGGCACTTCTGTCCCTGGTGTGTCTGTACGCGACAGCCCCGGCGCTCCCGGGGGACGGT
>NW_008236193.1:1399967-1405185 GCF_000691975.1 Corvus brachyrhynchos | reverse complement strand
CTCCCCGGGGCGCTGGCAGGGGCACGCACCCCCGGCCCACCCTGCGCTCGGGCTCGGGAGCTGTCCCCACCTTCTTCTACAGTTGTGTCTGGAACAGAACTTGACACACACAGTATGATTTGGCAATCTTTATATCCACAATACATCATAACCATGCACAAAAATCGAGTGATGTGTTTATTTACAAAGTGAATTGCACTTAGCACAGGAACCAGGAATAAAAGTAAATGAAAGGAACCTCTCTTCTGGGTTGCATAAAAGCCCAGTACTATTTATAGCCTACAAAGCCTGATAGTCAACACTACCATGCATTATCTGACCAGTGTAAAATAAGAATTGCCGTTATTTATTGAAACAGTGCAGCCCTGGAGATACTCATTCCATGGAAACATTCCATAAATCACCATCCCAACTACATTTAAGAATCTGGAAGTCAAGAGAGTCCACCCTTCAGCCCCCACTTACTGTGTTTTACTTGAAGGACAGTTAAGTCTTCACTTCCAATTGTCTGATTTTCCTTAGCTGAAATTCAGGCCCCTACCTCTAACACAGTTTGTTCTACTCTTTTATGGAGGAAAACATCTTCCCTAAGTGACTGAGCCGCTTCACTGGGATCTTCTTTCCTTCTACAGAGTCCAGAACCTCTAAGCAAGTTCTTCCTTCATGCTTGGAAGGGAAACGATCACCAAGCCTTGGTAAGACTGAGCCAGAAAAAGATCCCACCCACACCTTCTGAAGCAGCACAGCATGCAGGGATCAAAGCACCACGAAGCAAAAATATCTCCTGTACATTTTTCCAACAGCTTTTGTTGAGTGACTGATTCAAATAAAGGCACAGCCCAACCCTTACCACACCCAGCCAAGAGCTCTGTGCTCACACAAGAGCCCTTGGTCACCACAGGTCACAGAACAGCACCCAAATGGGGGCATCTCTGGGATCCATCATCTTTCTACTGCCTCTAAACCTGCCACAGGGCCAAGAAGGCACCAAACTGCCTTTCTTCTACCAAATCTTGACGACCTCCACAGCACACACTGAAATCGTTTTAACAAAGTAGCAAGCGGTCACCCATCAACTGGATTTTTACATTTATACAAGTATGGAGCTTTAAAACTTTCCTACAAACCAAACTTCCTTGTTCTGTGCAGGCTCCAGTGAAGATCCCAGACTAACTCACCTGCCTGTAAGCACTAACTCTGCAGGAAGAGATTGGATTGATCTGGTGGACCCCACGAATTTATTTTACCAATTAGCTGTTGGTGTGCTCAGGACCAAGTTACTTTTATGTATGAATTTTGGTCTTCACCCTCCCCATCAGTTAAGAGGAGAGGCAGCACAACAGACTCCTGCCTAATTCTGCATGAAAGGGCCTGTTCTAGACATCAGCAGGAGCCTCTGACCGACGGGTGCATTACTGACAGAGGTGGCAGCACTCAGGGCTTTGTAGTGTTTTCAATAGTTAAAGGAAAGTCAACCTCAACATCCGAGTAAAGCAAGCAGAGCATACATTCCTTCTTTCACAGCCAGCTTTCCTGTTATCAGGAGTTTTACAAAAGCAAAATTCAGCCCTCAAATCCCTTGGGACAGATGGAAGAGAGCTGGAACCTTTTCTTTTTTCCTGACAGTAATACTGAGAGACACACAGCCAGCAAAGCCGTGGGATGAAGCAGTCCAGTTGAGGTTACATGTAGTCTGTAATTTCCACATCAGGAAAGCAAGCTTAAGGAGTCTGGGTTACTGGAGAGCTTCTCTGAATGTCAGACAGCTCTTCAGCATTTCCAGCTTCCTCAGGATTTCTCCAAGTCTTCCCCTCAGCAATTCCAGCACAATAGTGGGCTGGGTTGTGGATGCAGTTTGTAAGGAGTGCACAATGCTTCATCAGGACACCAGGAACCCCAAACCAGAAGCATTTTCCTTGGTCTGCGCACAGGAAGATGGCTTAATCTGGCAGAACTGGTCCCTGTCCTTTTTCTGTTGTCACAAAGAGCCCTGTGCTTAGTCTGGGCAGGAGCACCTCAGACCCACAGAAGGGCTGTGGCTCCGCCTGAGGAAGAGCTTAGTCTGGGCAGGAGCACCTCAGACCCACAGATCCCTCGTCTCATACTGAGGGATCACGGCAGATAAACCCCCCTCAGTTCCCAGTGCTCAAAGGAGCTACATGGGTGCACATGTGCACACATGCAACTCCCACATCCTGGGTGCCCCCAGCAAAGGGCAGGAGGCCTTTCCCTGTCACACAACAGATCTCAAACACAATAGAATGGTCCAAGGTCCACCAGCGCTGAGAGGGCTTTGGACAATGGAGTTGTTCAAGAGCTCTTCAACACCCATAAATTTAACAGCAGTTAAGCCCTAGACACTGACCTTTCACTGGGACTCTGAGGCAAAGTTTAGAGCCTTCCAGAAAGTCAAAGACTAAAGAAAATCTCTTAAGAGACAAGCAAGTGACTAAACTGCTTCTTGGCTTCTTACACCAGGCCAGACTGATTCTAGAAACTTCATGTTAAGAACAGGACTTGCAGAGTAAGCATGTTAATACATCACCCTGAACTAATGAGTCCTCTTAACAGTACAATTCCTCCTCATGCTATCCAACTGATTTCTTTATATAAAGTTTGTTCAAAAATTAAGGAGCCCAGCTCCACTAGTGTCCACTTGTTCTCAAATGAAATATTTTCAATATTTCAAAACTTTCCATTCTCTCACTGCCAGCTGTCTAAACACTGACCGCATGTTACTGTCTAAACACTGACTGCATGTTACATTCTGGTCTTGGACCACCAAAAAGGAGACATCCCAGTTCCCACCTTCTCTCAAGAGAATGCTAGTGAAGTAAATACCAAGTGTTGAAAGTGCTTCCTGAACTGGAACACCCTTAGGACAGAGCCCTGTGATGCCTGAAGAGGAATTCATACCCTCATTCAATGGCATCAGCCTGCAAGCATGCACCCATTCACCTTGAATATATCCTCTAAACAAAGCTGAAGAGTGGAAGTGCCAGGCACCGCGTGCATCCTGCGCTGTGAGCTGGAGCCCTCTCAGTGCATACAGTACAAAATTAAAGGCATTGGTCTGGAAATCTTATAAAAGAAAAGCCATCAGAGTTAACTGCCCTTAATTTTATTACGTAACCAGACAGAACAGTTGAGACTGGAATGTCAGATTTCCCCTTCAAACACAATTCACAGTTTCATATTTGCTTTGTATCAGTAAAGAAAAATCAACTCATTAATATGCAGCTGGGATTCATCCAGTGAGGTACAGGCTCAGAATACAGAGCAAAAACTCACTGCAAATGGCTCCACAAGCCTTCAGGGAGCAGCAGATGGTCTCCAGCTCTTCCTTTAGACCGTTTCACCCAGTATTGGCCATCAGAACATTCAGTGGATACCCGAGGGGATACAAGTGTGCAAGAGCTAGTGAGTGATGAAAAGCCATCAGAGATTTGCACAAGCAACCAAGAGACTGACTACACAAAGTTGTGGTAACATTCTTCGCATTCAGCACAACAAAGAATTAGAGTAGTTAGCCCTGCTGATCACAAATCTGTTACATCAGTGAAGTACAATCATTTAAGAATTACAGTCTGCAGTTCAGTAAAACGGTAAGAGGAAAACAATGTTAGTAGTTATTATGTGGAATCCTAATATTATGCATTTTAGTAGAGGTCAATAGTGAAAGATCATGAAGAGAAAGTTCCAGATGCTATGGATCTGCAGAAGTTTTACAAAATGTATAAAGTATTGTGTTTCTCTACAACAACCAAAACCCTTACAAGTGCAAGTATATATGTGACATGAAAATATTGCTTCACTCACTCAGACAGGGGCAGGAGAGATCTAGAGAAAAAGCAGCATGCAAAAAAAACCCAACCCTGGAACTAGAGCAGATCCTGCTTTCAGACACTGACCTACAGTACAAAAGAAGCCTACTTGTACAGGTTGCAAAAGGTTTCTGAAATCAATACGCTGGCACTTACTGTACAATAATGTTAACTGATTAACATAAGCTATGAATAAATATTAAGCCACTTCATAAAGCCTGCACAGGCATTCATGGTGGCAGAAAAAGCAATGCAGACATATTTCATTGTTCCCAAATAAAACAAGAACAGAGAAAGATTTCCCAAGCAGGAAACAGTAAACTACACAGCCAGACTAACTGTATTAGGGGTAATTACAGAATAAGTAATGTTATTTTCAACAGCTTTCTTATGTGTGTGCAGCCACTAAAATCCTCGCTGTGAGACTTCATCAGGACAGAAAACAGAGCATTTGGCAGGATAGCTAGTTTAATTTCTCCCCCATGTTTACAGAAACACAAGAAAAAGAGATATCTGACTATGGGAGGAAAAAACCTTGTCACCTAAATGTAGTTATTTCTTCAACTGGTAGAGTCAAGTCCCATTGTTCCCCTCCCAGAAAACAAAAACAACAACAAAAGCAAACTAAAAAAAAACCTAACAAAACCAAAACAAACCCATTTGAGAAGAGTGTTTCATGGGATAATATCCAGCAGCAGATGTTCCAACACAAACATGTCTATCAGATCAGTGACTACATTTCAAGCCCAGAAGTCACCACATGGAAGGGGTTTCAGAGGCAGGGGGATGTTAGCCCTACAATTAAAGCTCTAATATGAGAGGGGAGATTTGGGAATGGAGTAAAGGAGGGGGGAGGGAGTCACTGAATCACAGGAGATAGGAAGTGCACACAAGTTTCTAAATGAAGCACAGACGAAGTGGAGGGCACAAGAGTCATCTAGAGAAGGTCACAGGTTCTGACAGCACTGGAGTTTGTTGGATTTCTGTCCATCGGTGGTTGGTGGGACGCTGATGTCGACGACGTTGTTGCCAGGAGACTCATCGTGCGCAGACCGGTCGGCGATTTGCTTCTGCGACACGATGCGGTAGATCTCTGCAAGGAGAGCACACGGGTCAGAGCCCCGGGGGCACGGCCTCCCACGGGGCACAGCGCCGAGCAAACTGCCCAAGAACATGCCAGAACCCAGGAGTGAGAAGATTTAACTTGAGGGCTCTGAAAGGGAATCTAGGCTAAGCAGATGTGGCATGTAACATCTGGCTGGCGTTCCAGTTCCGGAATGAATACGCCAGCTCTGTCTGGAAAAGTTATTAAGACAAGAGTCCTCACTGTTGTTCTGCAACAGCACTTCCTATCCCATTCTTTTTCAATGACTCCACGAAAATGGGGATTATTA
>NW_008236193.1:1387460-1399842 GCF_000691975.1 Corvus brachyrhynchos | reverse complement strand
GAATGCTCATTTCTAAAACAGGGAATCATCTTCTTTGTGATTAAAAAAAAGTGGGCAGCATACTCCAGAAACACCAACCACCAGGATGCTGGGAAACGTCCTCCACAGCAGCAAATTGCCTGATCCCCACCTCTGCTCCTGGCAACCTGCTACCGCCAAGTAACAGCAATGCTCCTCTCTGCAACACATCAGTTTTCCTACTTATGACAGTAAAAAGCCACACAGATCCATAAAGCCCCATCCTTCTCCAAATGAATTGATTTGACTCTAACTTATGCTTGAAAGCACACAGATCCACAAAGCTGTAACCACTGAAGAGAGACTGGCAGCTTAAAAGCCATCAGGAACAAACTGTTTCAACTGCATAGTTAGTAGAAGTATCATAAGTGGAAAGGCTTTTGAGTTACTTATTTCACTGACTATAAGCCCTTGTTCCAACTTCCCTCCATTGTGAAACAGGAAAAGGGCAAGTACTTCCCTGGAAGTCTGTGGTAAATATTATGGTCACATTCATACAGCCACAACCCCAAACCAGCAACACCCAAAGCCTTTAGTAAGAATTAAAAATCATAGGGCACTGTGCAGGGCTTGTTTACGGGGGGTTTTGTTAGGCTTTTTTTTTTTTTTAAGAATCTGCACATATTTATATTGTTTAAAATGGAAACCTTTAACTCAAGGCCAATCTTGTTGCCACTGGTTACCTACAGATCTTTGCTGAAAGGGACAAAGAGGGTTGTTCAGAGGCTGTCACATCCTCTTTCTTTCCTGCTCAGTACTATATTTGAATTTGAGCTGTTCAGAGTCATTGCCAAGCCCCCTTTGCTTTGGGGTAGCATCTCTTTGGGGTGTTTTGTGGGTTTTTTTTCTTCCAGTCTTTAGTGATCCCTCAAACAAGTGGCCAGTAAGGAAACTCCTGTCCTGCTGTTCCCACTCTCTTCCCTCCACCAAGTCCCCTGTGGTGGTTTCCAACTCACTACTCTACACAGCACATTTTCCTAGGTTCCTTCTCCTCTCTTAGAAGGATGATTCTCCCCCAGGTGTAATCCCTTTGGGAATAGCCTTTTCAGGACTAATCAGTCTTATTACCCATATGCCTATGTTACAGTGGGGATTACTGTAACACGATGTATCAAACAAGGAGGCCTGTGGAAAAGAAATATATATGGACTGATTCTTGATAGATGTTTCAGAGATGTTTAATTTCCCAGCCGCATGGCCGGGGCTCTGCCGAGGAACTGCAGCAATCACGGGACCCGAGGGGCCCTGCCCCTCCAGGGAACGAGGCTGAGCAGGGCCAGGCACCCCGACATTTCACCCGTTTATTTTTTAAAACAACTGGATAAACATAACAAGAACAGTTTTAAAACAAAACAAGCCTTTAAATGTCCAAACAGATTCTCTGGAACATCTTAAGGCTGACAGAAGGGAGACAGGACTCTCCGAGCATGGGTTGTGGGGAAACTGATGCAGGAGAGAGTTTAATTTCTTCCCTCCCCCTTTTCATCCCCCCTTCGGCATTGGAAAGGGATTTTTTCAATTGTATAGGGAAGCCATGGGGTGAAAAAAGGATTAGGAATAAACTGGGGATGGGGTAAACTTAGGAAGGGGTTCATATTGGGTATAGGGTAAAAGGGGGAAGTAGGCTGTGGGTAGGGAAGTTGCTGGGATGGGTATTGTTTATAATTTTGTGCGTAACAGCTGCCTTTGACTGGAATACCCCCAGGCCCAGTAACATTCGCTGCTTGTAAACCCCTCTTTCCTTGTACTATATCAAATTGTACAACTTCCCCATCTCCTACACTTTGCAGGTAATTTTTAGGGTTATTCCTTTTTGCCTATGCTATCTGAACTGGACAATCTCAACACTTTTGGGAGCTCAGGATGCTGCTGAGAGAGAGGGGTTTGAGTTCCGTTTGCCCAGGCCTGACCTCAGCTTGAGTTGTTACCACACTGTGGCTCTCCTAGAGAGGCCTCAGGCCAGCGTCTCTAACCAGGGTCAGTCTCAGGGACCTGAGAGGGAACACTGCAAGGGAAGACAGGATGGATGGTGACTGTTGAGCTACACTCAGAGCACTAAAACCACAAATACTGTCTCAAAGTGCCAGGGAAGTTTCAGATCCAGCCAAGTGTCCCAGATCAGCCGTGAATCTGCTACAGGGTGCGAGACCGGCCCAGCTCCAGCTCTGGGCAATCGGCTCTGCCTCACCCTCCAGCTGCTTCACCAGTAGCTCTAATAACACAAATCTGCTGGGCAGCAAATACACCCCATTCCTCATCTGTTAGGCTTTTTAGCTATAGAGGCAGCTTGGCTGCCCTTTTTCTCCTGCCTGCTTCTTCTTGGGCACCTTGGAGTCAGAGTTGGGGTTGCTCAGTCTGGAGAAGAAAAGGCTCCTGGGAGACCTTACTGCAGACTTCCAACATCGACAGTCCCCCAAGAGAGCTGGAGAGGGACTTTGGACAAGGGCCTAGAGGGACAGGACAAGGGGGAGTGGCTTCCTACTGCCAGAGAGCAGGGTTAGATGGGATACTGGGAAGAAATTCTTGGCTGTGAGGGTAGTGAGGCTCTGGTACAGGTTGCCCAGAGCAGCTGTGGCTGCCCCATCCCTGGAAGTGTCCAAGGCCAGGCTGGACGGGGCTTGGAGCAACCTGGTCTGGCGGAAGGTTGGTAGGGGGGCAAGGTGTATAACGAGATGATCTTTAAGGTCCCTTCCAACCCAAGTGGTTCTGGGATTCTGTGATCTTCCTCTAAATGCATTGCATTTCTGTTACCAACAGAGTTGGCCAGCATCTGACTTAGTGATCCCAAGGCTCTGTAGTCCTTCCCTGCACACCACTGCAAAAGGAACCCAAAAGAGCCTGCCTTGACAATTAACCCTATTAATGCTCAGCTTCTTTCCCAGTAAGAGACACACACTGATACATAATCAACCTACAACCCTTGCTATCAGCTGAGAACAAGAGTTCAGTAGTCTGAAAATGGTACCAGTCTGCTTTGGTGCAAGAGAAAATACTGGAACATTTAACTTCCCAGCACAGAAGTACAATTACTAGTTCCTTTACAACAGTACTATTGCAATAGCTTGAATGTGTGGAACATCAGGAGATAGGAACCTCCAGGAGACAGAAACCCTCTTCTGGGACAAAAAAGGGTGTATGGGGTGGGAGGCAGAACACAAAGGCGAGATTAGAAAGCTTGCAAACTAACCATCATTCCCAACACTCATTTCCAAAACACTCCAGATAACTGAAAAATGTGCCCATGAAGAAAATCTACCACCTCAGCAGCTGCTCTGAATCCATAAAAACCATACCTGTAAGGATGTTCTTGAAGGCTTCTTCTACATTTGTTGAATCCAGAGCAGATGTTTCAATAAAAGATAAGTTATTTTTTTCTGTAATAAATAAGAAGTGGTTCAGTTAAAAACTTTAATAACACTTTATTTCACTTTTACTTTAAGGTTTTTATCTTTTGTTTTAGGCCAAACCAGCCAGGGCACAGTAATTTTTTTTCTTTTCCCCGTTACACAAGGAACACGTTGGTGCTGCAGTTCAGCAACATCTCCTTTGCCCAAAGTGCAAGAGCATTTTCCCCACTGCAGCCCTTGCTCAGTCCAACACAAAATATCATTCTCTTCTGGCTACAGATCATACCCGGAGGTGCCTTAAGCAAGAGCCCCAGCAAAAGCACGTCAGCTGCTACAGAGACACAATTCTCCTCTGGAACCCCAAAAAGATCAACAGACCTATACTTTCCTAATCAGACCCCACTTCCAAATAACAATGACCCCCTGGAACACAGTCTATTTTCTTCTTTCCTCTTACAATGCAAAAGAATTTTTTTTATTAAAAAAGGAAGTGATTAACACTTAAATATCACACCTAAAATGGTTCTGTATCACATACCCAGGAACAGGTAAATTTCAGTCATGGAGCTTAAACACCAACAATTAGACATTTAAAACAGCCTTAGCAGGAAGTCAGGGTCAAAAAGTAAGAAGCTGAACCAAGTGACCAAAGTAATAGACTATCTGGGGCACCCACCAACTTGTTTTGCTTCTCCTAGAGAAATGTCACTTCTCATTCATCTGAAAATTTTAAGTGGCTTTATTACCCTCAGGGTACTCGCTTACCAGCAAACTTCAGAAAGCATGTTTAAGCCTTGGTAATATTTCTAGAGGTACTTTAAAGGTTGTACATTTACATTCCACCTCCAAGCTTGACAGCCACACAAAAGCTGAATGTCCCCAGGACTTTAAGGGCAAAAGAGTATCTGACCAGTGCTCTGCCAGGTAAGGAAGAGAAAAGGAATGCAGTAGCAGCGTCTTACATAACCCATTGACTTCTCCCAACAAATGATCATTTTCAAGTCTGATGATCGCTGCATTTCAGTGAGACCAGATGACACTACTGCATGCATCAGCGCTCTAGAGCAGCAATGACCCCATCGAAGAGAAGGTTCAGTATTCCTTTGTAGCTGTCCACATCAATATCTACTCAGCAGAATCGGGTCTCCAGGAAGGAAGGACGGACATTTAGAGATTTTTATTGTGACATTTTCTCTCCTAAATGTTGCTTACTGTTTCTAGCCTTGTTAGAGGAAATGTTTAATCTTCAGCTATCAGGCAGCTCAAGGACAGTGTTTCAAAAACATGTACTACCACTAGATTTAAAAACCAACAGAAAACCACAAACTAAAAATGACCAAAAAATTCTCCAAAAAAAAACCCAAGCCAACCACACATGCTAGTTAATAAGCCAAGATACTTTAATTTTTAAAAAACCCAACAAAACATCTTAAATGTCTTTTTTAGGGTCCAAACTAAAACTTGAGGTGAGAGTTCAGCCCTGGACCAAGCAGTGTGATCAGAGCAGGCACCATCCCCCAGGCCCCTGAAGCCCCAGCCCAGCCAGGCCGAGCACTAACCTGCGAAGGCCCTGGCCTCGTCGGTGGGCACGGCCCGGAGGTGGCGCAGGTCGCTCTTGTTACCCACCAGCATGATCACGATGTTGTTGTCGGCGTGGTCTCGCAGCTCCTTCAGCCAGCGCTCCACGTTCTCGTAGGTGAGGTGTTTGGCAATGTCATAGACAAGCAGAGCCCCAACAGCACCGCGGTAATATCTGAAACCATGAGGCACAGCCCTTCAGCGAGAGCTCTGTCCCAGCCACACCAACAAACGGGCCATCTAGCTCTTCTATAATGCTTTACACGTCAGAAAAAGTTGTGCTGATGCAAATACTGTTGTTGGAGGGGTTTTGAAGCCTAAAACCAAGTTCCAATTGCAGGGTTTTTTTTGTAATGGCATTTCTAAAAAAATCCTGTGTGTGTACCAAAATGCTAGAGAGCCTGCTGAAACCAGGACTAAAAATGTCCTGTCCACTCCAACCGTGTGCAGGAAAACTCACCGTTCCAGAATCAGTACAGCTGGGCGGTTTTCGTGAAGTTACAACCTAACTTTCTACTAGGAAAATAGCCCTTAATAAAATGTCAGTATTTGTCCCTGATCCTTCAAATATCCCCTGGCCCTCCCACAAATTAAAGAGGGGACTCTGGGCTATATTGTCACGATCCACAAACCTCTAATCCAGGAACAGAGTTTGCCCCCTCAGGGCAGGTTTGGGCCCATTTCAACACAAGCCAAGGGCTCAGCTCAGCACAAGTCAAGCTGTATCAGCAATCCTGTAACATCCATATCTCTCTTCCACACAATACTACCATTTCTCCTCACTTGTACCAGCACCTGTCTGACATGTTGTTGAACTGAGTCAGGGCACCAAGTCAGCAGAAAACATTCCCTTTTCCCTGATGTTTGGCATTCCGCTGGCCAAGCAGGCTGAACTGGCTGAGTGACGTGTCAAGCAGGAGTTAGTGCCAGCACAAAGGAGAGCAGGATCACAGGACTGCAGCTGCCCTAGTTCCCAGCAGTAAAACCTGTGGTTGACCCAGACTGGACTAGCAGTTTTTACAGCAAGAACAAGGGTCACAAAAGAATTCCTGAAAGTCACACTAACAGTTCCAGAAACAATGCAATTTGAAATTGTCACTTACATCTGCTTCTGCATCCCCTTCCCTACAGACTGCTTCCTTTGGGTTCCAGGCTCTCCTGACAAAATTCCCCTTACCTTGAGTTTAATGGCTCAATCTGTGCATGACTCAGAGACATGTTTTTACCTTTAAAAACTGATACACATCTGCAACGTAATAAAAAAATCAACTCACTGATCAGAAAATGCTCTGGAGAACCAGGCCTGACAAAAGGGTTTGCTTTTTGTCCTCTGCCAGATACTTTTGTCTGCATAGAAACAGGTACACCTCAAGCCACTCTGTGAATTAACAGGGTGCCATAGGTGAAAAAGCTTCTCACCTTCAGGGATTGTGCCTAATGCTGCACAGTCAGCACTATCATAGTTGCCTTCCTATGTCCTGGCTATTCAATGTGTGTGCTCATGGACCTAATTTTCAGGGCTGTGACTAATTCAAAGTCATTGAGATTTCAAGGGACTTTTTGGCTGCAGATTTTCCTAAAAATACCCTCAGTCTCAAGACTGAGGGAGCAATGGAGACCAGAAGCCATGGGTGTTACAGTAAGCCTCCATGCCTAGACCAAAACTTGGTATCAACAGTACCCAGTTTCTATCTGAAATGACACTCACTCCGTGTAACGAACACAGCACATTCAGCACAGACAAAAAACCAAATCACAAAACTCAAACAGAATTTCCCCCAGTTTTGATTTAAGCTGTCATTTGCTTCTATAATAGTAACATGAGAATCTAAAAATTACTTTCATTATATTAATCAAGGGAACACAAAGTATTTCCTATCTTATGACTTGGATCCACATTGAAGTTTGTCATAACGACTTTGTCACGTGTCCAAAATATGTTTCATTCTCTACCCATAGATTTATCTGCAGCATCTCTGCTAGAATTCTGCTGAGCAAAGACACAGTACTCACGCTGAGGTAATGGCGCGGTATCGCTCCTGGCCTGCAGTATCCCAGATCTGTGCTTTTATCGTCTTCCCATCCACCTGGATGCTCCTGGTGGCAAATTCCACCCCAATGGTGCTCTTACTCTCCAGATTGAACTCATTGCGTGTGAAACGTGACAGAAGATTACTTTTCCCAACTCCAGAGTCTCCAATCAACACAACTGAAAGGAGAGACATTATTTTCACAATTAATTCCTTGTACCAGCACTGACCCCACGCAGCAGTGCGGCCTGGCAGGCAACACCCACCAGAAATGCACAGCCAGGTAACACAGGAGAGACTTACACGGACAGCACCTCAGACTTTACTATGCACAGCTTACTTCAACCCCAGAAGAGCCCCAAGCTGTTTTGTGGTGAGTAGCTGCCCAGTCCGAGGTGAAAATGAGAAATTGCTACAGCGACTGTCAAAGTCAAACAGTGCTTTGGAGGCCCCAACCACTGCAGCAGGCAGAGGTAAGAGATGCCCCTCACACACTCAACCTTTGGCACAGGAAGGCTGCAACCCACATTTTAAGAAACACTACAGGCAAGAACATGGCAACAGGCCACCTGTCTGCCCAACAAAAGCCGTCGTACAGTGTAAGTGTACTCTATTTTTATTAAAAGACCAAAAACATGGTAAATAAACAATTATTTGCAGTCCCTGATGGAGTCTTATGAGGTGTTTTATTTCAATAATTTAATTCATAAATATGTTCACCACAGAAAGAGTAGAAGACATTTGATACTAGAAAAAAGATACAAAGCAAAGCAGAACTTCATCCAGAAAAAAAGTTGTAGTAAACTGCACAAGAAGTAAGAGATGAGCTAGAAACCTCTGCCTCCACACGTGGTGTTGCCACGATAACAGAAAAATGTGAGTGCAGAGAGATCTTCAGCACACAAAGCCCAGCTTTCCTGAAAGGAATTGTGAAAACAAAGGTACATCTTGTGGCAGGAGGTTCCCTCTACTTTTTGGCTTATGGATGAGAGCAAGAAATAACTGAGAGAAACAAAAGCTGAAACAGCTGAGCCATTCTCCCTTCCTCTCCCAAACACTGTATCACATACCCTTTCGGAATTCAAATGTCCTGGCTCAAGCAAAAGGAAGAAAGGCAGCCAGCCTCTGTGAGCTTCTTTAACCCTGGGAGTATTTCCTACTCCAGTTCTAAGTAGAGATCTGCTGATCTTCCTCATTCATATGGTCTGTTTTTCCTACGGAAAAGCAAACATGGGCAAAAAACATTCCCAATTTCCCCCCAACAACTACAGAAGAATCTTCTCATTGCACACTTCCAGAATGAGCTCACCAGTGTCCCCCCAGGGCCAAGGATCATACTTGTCTCTTAGTGCTACTACAGCTTTTCTCTGCTCAGGCCATTGTTTGAGGATGCAGCTCTGGCAGCGCCCTGCTCCAGCTGGCTGCCACCCCACCCCTGGAGCACATTCCCAGGCTGCTGCTGGACCCTGGCTCTCTGCTGCGACAGCTCCAGAGAGCTGCACAGGGGGATTGTTGAAACGCTCCGGACAGTGCCCCCAGCATCTCATCTGCCTGACAGCACAGACAGACAATTGTGCTAGCACAGCTGAACAGGCAAAACATAAAAGAGGCAGGAACGGGCAGCCAGCACATCGTGGCAAGGCACCACAACTCCCTACCCGGGAGAGCTTAAACCTCCTCACAGCACTCTGCCTTCCCTGGCAAACTGCCTAAACCATTTTTTAGGGTATGAGAACAGACAGATAAAAAAAGATTTTATTACAAGTTCTAACTCTAGGGTTTTGTTAGCTTTATTTTCCAGACAAACAGTTTTTCACCACTAATTCCATGGGACCTTCCAACAACAGGCCGAGGTCACCCATCTCGCACAGGGATCTGCTGGCTGGACTAGGCTCTATCCTACAGCAAAGCCCTGACCATAACCAAAAGTAAGAACATCCACCACACAAGCTAGACCAGATTGGAAAAGCCCTGAGGCTTCCAACTGTTTCTGAAGGGAGTTATCTTCCCATGACTTTGCAGCTGGAGAAAGCACAGCCTTTCCAGGTTCTAGCCATCTCCTCTGCTCTGGCATTTTAAAAGTATCAGTTTTGGGCATAAACCATGCAAACGGCTCTCAGGTCATTAACTCCACCTGCCACTGGAAGAAAATTCCAGGGGTCCCACACTCCTTTGGCTGGCTACTCACAGGCTCCCTTCACCAGGCTGCCCCACATTGCAGCAGAGCTTCTAAAACAGAATTTTTCAGAAGTTAAAGGAAGGCAACCAGATCCCAATTCAATAAAGGGCATTCTAGCCTTGAGTATTAATAAGAAGTACTTGGAAACTCTATCTTGAGCACTAAATGAGCATTTTTACTTTCAGAAGAAAGATGCCAAGACTGGGGGTCCCACGTGCAGACAGAAGCCACAAGCTTTTATTTTCTATGGGAGCTGAGCAAGAAGGTACCTTCAACATCCTGGACTAAGTGATTAGATCTTGGGAAAGTTTCTAAATTTGGTAACAGGCCACCACACAGCATCGCCTGTTCAGATTCAGAAGTCATGACAGAGTAGAAAAAAGTTCCAAACGACAGTTTAAGAGCCTGAATACTCCCTAAACACGTCTCACCAGAACTGATGAAGTCACTCTCCAAATGCCTCTAAGGGCCACACTGGTGATAGAAAGATGTACTGGTTTCATCTTGGAAGTGACATGAACCAATAACCAGCAGCAGCCGTCTTCAGATGGCTCGAAGCACACAGACAAGCCTCGCACAGTGCCCTGTTTATATCCTGAATCCTGCTCCTTCAGTCTTTCCTGATTTTCTGTCTCGTCCAGCACCCCCTGCCACTGTGTCAGTTATCCATCACCACATTACCCATCCATCAACTTAGCCACCACCCTCACTCTGCTTCCCATGTCTACAACATACAGAACTACAGCACAATCCCAACCCCCAACACCTGCCCTATATGTTGAGATCTTGTACAAAACAAGCCAAAGTAAGAATTAAAATTCCAGTGCCATACATCATTGGTAAGAAAGGGAAAATAAATAGATCAAGTTTATGATAGAACTGTAAATACACTCATTTATTAATCTGGAGAAAAGAATATATACTTTTGAGCAATTAAGAAGATTAAGACTCCCTCTAGCACAGACCATCTAACCAGAGTTTGTGATAAATCTGAAGTACATAAGGTTGCCAGATATTGGTGACTAATAGGATACGCATTTGTTTTTAATAACCACAGCCTTTGCTAAGCTGAGACTAATCAGAGCAGTCTAAATTTCCACAAAGGTAAAGGAAAGCTCTTTTTCCTATGCTGCTTTTTCCTGCCTTTTTCATGAGCCAGCACACATCTGCAGAACCTCAGATTTAATTCTTAAAATAAACACTGATAATAGCTAATCTTCTTGAGAGCAAAATTAATGTGCAGATCACATTTTAATAGGTACAAGACTTCCAACATTTTTAACGGCTCTCCAAAGGTCACAAATTCAATTCCAGATCAACGCATTCAAAACTCAGGCTGCAAAGTCCCTGCTTTTTCACCATCCCCGCTACAAAACTAACTGGGAACAGGGGCCTGTACTGCTGGCTTCGCTTGGGTCACATCACTGAACACAGCCACAAGCTCTTCACAGCCTCACTACCCCACACAGCCCTGCACACACGGTTTGGCTCCTTCCCCCAAAGGCTGGCTTGAGTAACAAATAATATTTTGTTCTGATCAATAAAATAAGCAGTTTTGTTGGGATGCACACAAAAGAAAGGGAAATTGGGAACAAAGAAGCACTAGTTCGGCAGAGCAGCTTTGACCGTAATCACTCACATCCCCAGAGTGCTCCCAAACCTTAAGTTAGTCATTGCCTGCCACGTGCTGTCCTTTGGAAATGGGTGGCAGGGGAGACAGTCAAGCCTTAAATTCAATAAACTTTCCCAGACTGAGATCCTCCTACGTCATTATTTCTACCTCTGACTACTACACAGACTGACAGAAGAGAGTTCAAAAGCCATCTGCGTAGCTAAGAAGGGGCTAAACCACAAGCCAACCAAAGTCCTGGGCATTATTATAGCAATTGTCCTTGATGCTTAATTCCACTGCTGGAGGAGGCAGGAAGAAGAGGAAGGGGAGTTGGTCCCACAGCAGAGCCCTCATCCCACTTGGTCCCATTTATTTCTTGTCTAGTCCCAAAAAGCCTCAAAGGAAGGAAAAGATAAATAATCAAACCCTCAAAGAAACCCTTCTCTTCTACTTATTTTTTAAAAAAACATCCACACAACTCCTCCCAAAAGATGCACAGAAAAGGACAGTCCTCTCACCTGTTTTTTATTAAGTGCTACAAAGTGTGCCAGCATCACCACAGCACAGATCTTGACCAAATGACTTCAGGTTGAGTCTTACTCCAGATAACGTTAAAAACACATTTCAAAGCAAGTATTTTTAAAAGACAAATGCTGTTTCCCTACCTAATTGACTATTCAGAGAAAGAAAAAAGTAAGTACAATTTTTAGGCTTTCAAGTTCCTGGCTATTAAACCACCTGGGAAACAGACGGTGGAATGACTTCAGAAGGAAACTACTTTAGACTCAGACAGTTTAGCATATTTTTACAGGCTGGTCTTCTGCTTTATAGGCAGAGAAGAAATAAGGGCTTTTTTCCCCCATTGTCCTCAAGATTCAACCCACTGTAAAATAAATAAAGCAAACAGGCAAATATATCTATAAAATACTACCCACAGATGAGTAATTGTTCTTTCCTTTGGTCCACAAGTTCGGAATCACTGCTGCCCTTGTGAGTGTCCAGGTACAAACACCGTGTCCCTAAATCAAACGCTTGGGAAATCATCACAGCAGCAAGTGACCCCCAGAGCCCTCACAGACCACCAACGGCGCCCTTAGCACTGCCCTTCCCAAGAGTGAACTCTCGGGATGGTAACTGGGTTTCAGCCGCTCTACCAACAGGAGATCCGGTGCAAAACAGGCTGGGAAACCAAAGATGATAGTGCTACACCCACCTGCACTGCTCCTCGGGCCTCACAGGCAGAGCTGTGGGCTGCTCCGGGAAATCGGTCGGGTTGAGCCTCTGAACAGGCAGGAGCCCGGCCTGCGGAGACATCCCACGGGACAGAAACCCCGAAGACATCCCACGGGACAGAAACCCTGAAAACATCCCACGGGAGGACACCCACGGCGACGATTCCCCCGGAGCCGGCGCAGGAGGAGCAGCACTGAGCCCTCACATAGCCCTGGACAACCCGACATGTCACAGGCAGGGGCAGGCGCGGCAAAACACCCATCAGCACAATCAAATTAACACCATTACGGTCCCAGGCTCCCGGTACCGGCGCTCAGCGGGGACCTGCGAAGGAGCCTTCACCAGCTTATGGTTTTTCAGCTCCGGCTCGACACCGGGCGATCTC
>NW_008236193.1:1380731-1386643 GCF_000691975.1 Corvus brachyrhynchos | reverse complement strand
CAGCGCCTCAGGACACCCGGCTGCGCCCAGCGCCCCCGCCGCACGCTTCCCCCTCGGCTGCTCCCTGCCCCGCTCCGCGCTCCCGGCCCCACCTTCCTGCTAAACACCAGCTGAAAAGGCAGCAAAAACATGCCCTCACGGTGACACAATTGTCCAAGGAAAACATATCCCCTTTTTTTTTCCTGGCACGGCTCTAGGCAGTTTCCTGAGCGGAGCAGTGACCACAGCCAGAGGCCTCGTGGCCACTCGGGCAGTGGCTGTGGGACACCGTTCGCCTCGGCTTTATGGGCTCCAAGTGGGATATCCTTCACCTTCCCGACAGCAGAATTGCAAAAACTCATCCTGGGAACGCCGTCCAGGCTGCAGGACCAGTCTCAGGGAGCCACTCGGGAGCATAAGGGTGTCCTTGCTGCCCTGGTGGCCCCCTCCTCGTGCCCCCTCACGACCTGTGCACACTCGTGTCCCATCACTGGTCTGACACCTTTCGTTGTGGTTGGGCAAACCCCGGCAGGGAAGTGGCCGACTCCTTCCTTCCCTCTGTGATGTGCAGGGAAGTGGCTCTGTTCATCACGCATTTCTCTCTTTCTGGGCTGTGCTCATCACGACAGGTCTGCCCTACTTCCTCCCTGGAGGAGTGTTTGTCCAGCTAAAGGATTAGTGGGTCTGCAGTATCACAGAGGGAGCAACAGCAAGACTGAGACAATGGTGAGGAAAAAGTTGGCTTTGGTCTTATTTTTGTTGGCTTTGGGAGATGCTCAGAGTGGGAGCAATGTCGGGATGGGGAGAGACTCAGACCCTCCAGGCTCCGTGGCACTGAGGTGCTCTCAGCTTCCCCAGACATGTGAACACCTTGGACAGACGGGATCATGGCGTCCAACAGGTCCCATTTACAAAAATAAGTGCTAATAAATGAGTGGGGGTTGAGGAAGAGGCAGTAGCCAGTCTGACAGCTTGGCAGGGTGTCCAGCTCCATGACAGCCAGGCTGTTAATGACCCAGGCTCTGAGAATGGGTGAGAACCAACCTGCTGCATGCACACTGCAATCCCACTGGCGAGGTATCTAGGTATCCCTGTTGCATATCAGGCGATAGAAGCAGCAGGGAAGGAAAGCCAAAACTTCGTGAAACCTGTGATCTAGGGAAGGTGCAGCTCCAGCCTAGCAATGGGTCAGGCCAGTTGTTTCTCTGCAACAGGCAGTGATTGCTGAAGGGCTGGGGGGGAAATCTTTTCTTAGAGGTTTTGGTGCTCACATGCAGCATAGAGCATCAGACTTTTAATCCTTCCCATGCCAAAGGGAGTTTTAACACCAGGATCTGCAGGAAGGAGAAAGGTACCACTTTCTCCTGTTGATGCTGTTCCTGTTCCTGCAGGGCCCCAGTGAAATGCCCTGGTGGGTGATGATTAGAGCACACACAGGAGTGTTGAGCATCCCATGATGAACACTTCAATAGCATCAGGAGGAGCAAAGCTGGAACATGCTGGATGCAGAATCTCCTAGGAAGGGCAACTCTACCATGCTGAGTTTCCCACAGCTGATAATGCTGCAACCAGTGAGTGGCTGTGTGACAGGAGGGAGAGGAGGGTGGCTCCTTGCTGGTCTGCAAAGGAGGCCTTTGCTTGCCTTGGTTTGCTCTGCACAGTAGAACATCTTATTTTCATTATTACAAGTAACTTTATTGGTTCTGAACTGAACACTAATGGAGGAAGGTCTAAAAACCCACCAAAGCTATTTTTTATCAGTTTGGATGGAAATCACTTCCTTCTTTTCTTCTTCTAATGCCTGGGAGTTCTTGCCATAAGTTTTAAAGAGCGATACATGAAGGTGGCACCATTGTGAGTGCCATCAGCTCCAAAATCCCCTGGGACAGGGTTTTAACATGGGCTGCAGGGAATGGAGATGATGACTTGGTGTTAGAAGAAGGATGCTGTCCTGGGGCAATGTGGGGTGAAGTGTGAGCCCATAGTCCCCACGTTCTTCACATCCAGGAGTCCCCCCAGCTCGTGGTATGTTTTGCATTGGAGAATCAGTGCCATGTCACCAAAACCAGATGTGTGTCACTGATGAGGGAATGCATTTGCAGAACCTTTCTGTAAATTCCACATGTCCTCAAATCGGCCACAGGCCATCAAGCTTCCAGGGAAGTGGCCTGAGGTCCCACCTGGGTCAGCAAACTGGTAAGGAAACTCGCCAGTCAGACCATTCAGATCCTGCTCTGGGGGTCCCACTGGCAGCGCTGGGACCAAAGCCCCTTCACAGTGGTGCCTCCAGTGACCCCACAGGCCCCGTGGGACTCCCCGCACACCCCACACTCCCCCAGTCAGACCAGCTCCTCTCACCGGCTCGGTCCCAGCTTCCCATAGCACAGTCCCAGCCTCCGGTTCCTTTGTGCTGCAGTGACACAGAACAGCTCGAGCTGGTGCTGGGGAGGGACCCCGGCCAAAGCCTCCCTGGGCTGTGCCCCCTCCCAGTCTGTGCCCATCCTGATGCTGGTGTTTAGCCCAGCTCCTTTTCCTGACTCCTGCAGAGTCTCGGAGTAAGTGGCCACCCCCCTTCTGGTTCCCTAGGGCCCTGAGCCCTTGGTCAGGCAAAGGGTCCGTGCCAGGTCCTGGCCCCTTGCCAGGGACTCTGGCCATTCCCCCCACTCTGAGCACAACCTGCAGCTTGTGCTGCAGCTCCCTGAGCTGGGCACTGGACCATTCCACAACAGCCCTCCCTTTGTTTTAGTGGAGCACACCTGCTAATATATTGAAAGGAAGAAGAAAAATCTTCCAAGGCATTTGAGTACTGCCCTTATATGCAATGTTATCACAAGTAAAAAACATAACAGAATTAAGGCCAACAGGGTGAAGTACAACACAGACTCCTGTGCACAAATACTTAAAAGATTACCAACACAAAATCACAAAGGATTCTCAGAAGTCAGTTATTTATCAACCAGTTGATCGCAGAATCACAGAATCATTAAGGTTGAAAAAGACCTCTCAGACCATCAAGTTCAAGCTATGATCGAGCATCACCTTGTCCACTAGACCAGAGCACTGAGCACCACATCAAGTCTTAAACACCTTCAGGAACAGTTACTCCAACACCTCCCTGGACAGTCCATTCCAGAATCTAATCATCCCTTCTGTGAAGAAATTCTTCCTAAAGTCCAACGTAAACTTCCCCTAGTGCAGCTTGACACTATGTCCTCTTGTCCTGTCACTGGCTGCCAGGGAGAAAAGCCCGATTCCCACCTGTTGGGGAAAATGAAACAGGAAAGCCTTATAAATATGATTGCCTGACAAAAGATTTTGGGAATATGAAAACTATAAGTGACATCGAAATGAAGGCCACCTTTGAGACACCAAGTCTTAGTTACTGAACAACTGGAAAACAATGGTATGGCCGACTGAAGGTAATCCCCCCTCTGCTTGCAGGCAGGTCCAAGGGTCAGAGCAGACCCTACTAGCTCAGCAGAAGGGGTCCAAAGAGTAGTTTTTAGGAGTTAAGATGTAACACTCTATGGTAATATAAGAACTCTTATAGGCTGTATGTAAATGCTATAGGATTTGTATCTTGTACTAGATTGGCTAGTGAAAATTAGAATATTCAGTACAGAAGATGATTTATTGTATTGTAACGAGGACTTCTGCCCTTACTCTCTTACTTACCTCCTCTCCGCTCACTCTTACTCCGCTCTTACCCACTTGCTCTTACTTTTACACTCTTGCTCTCTTGGGCCTGCTCCGAGCTGTGGCTGGCAGCTCTAAGCAGTGCCCCTGTACCCACGCCCTTTGCAATAAACCGCCTGTTCCAAGATCTGACTTCAGAGATCTCTCGTCTCCGTCCGTCCCGACCGTCCGACCCACCCAAGCTCCGACACCCACCTGGTTCCACCCTCTTGTCAGGGAGTTGTGGAGAGCGAGAAGGTCCCCTCTGAGCCTCCTTTTGCCCAGGCTGAGCCCCCCCAGGAATTCAGCTGCTCCTCATCAGACTCCTGCTCCAGACCCTTCACCAGTATTGTTGCTCTTCTCTGGACTCAGCCAGCACCAAAATGTCCGTCCTGAATTGAGTGGCCCAGAACTGCACACAGGACTCAGAATGCTGCCTCACCAGTGCTAAGTTCAGGAGAAGAATCACCTCTCAAGCCCTGCTGGCCATGCTATGGCTGGTACAGGCCAGGTGCCATTGGCCTTCTTGGCCTGAACACTCCTGGGCTCATGTTCAGCCATTGTTGACCAGCATCCCCAGGCCCTTCTCTGCTGGGAGCTTTCCAGCCACCCTACCCCAAACCTGCATTGCTGCAGGGGATTATTGTGACCGAAGTGTTGGACCTGGCAATTGGTCTTTTTGAGCCTCATGCTCTTGGTCTCAGCTCATCAATCCAGCCTGTGCAGATCCCTCTGCAAAGCCTTCTTACCCTGCAGCAGATCAACACTCCCACCCATCTTGGTGTCATCTGTGAATTTACTCAGGGTGGACTCAATCCCCTTATCCAGATCATCAATACAGATACTGAACAGGACTGGGCCCAACACTGATCCCTGGTCACCAGTGAAAGTGATTGAACAGATCATCCATTGTTTGTTTGATGTGAGAATAGTGTATCCAATTTTTCTCACCTAAAACTTTAACAGCAAAGTAGGAACACAGTGAAACAGCACGTGCCCCCTCCTATCTAGGTCCTAATTTGGATTTTCTACAAAATACCTTATTTAAAATTCCATCTCTGGGCTGTATATCATGTACCTGTATTTCAGGGGGTTGAGTTGATAACACTGAGGATACTTTGTTCTTTGAACTCTTATCTGCATATATATGACACACTGGGTCAATCTCCATCCAATAAGCTGGTCATAGCTGGGATATAAGATCCTGGCACAGCTAAGTGCCTTCCAAAGATAATTTCTGCTCGTGTCAGCCCTACAGCTTATCACAGAGTATTCTGGACATCCCACAGAGCCAAATTTAAGGTTTCTGGCCATTTCCAATTAGTGTACATGCATATTTTCACTATCTTTTCTTTTAATGGTCTATTAATTCTCTCTACTTCTCCTGAAGGCTATGATCGATATGGTATATGTAATTTCCTCTCTCTCCCTAAAAACTTGAACAGCTGATGGATTATATTTGCTGTAAAATGAGCACATTTGTCTGTTTCAATAAGCTCTGGAACCCTGAGTATCAGGTATAACTTCCTTTAACCAGGCATTTACTGCTCCTCCTGAGTCAGCCCTTTGTGTTGGAAAGGCTCCTGCCCAGCCTGGCAGCTGATCTACCATCACCAGCAAACGCTTGTCCCTAGCTGGAGGTGACGTGTCCGTAGTCTCTGTGCACTGGAAAGGGAAGCAGGCCCATGGCCACTGTCCAAACTCTGAGCTTGGTCTGTTACATGAGGACTTTGGGCAAACTGGGCAGCTATTAGTAATTCATTTTGCAGCGGCATAAATTCCTGGAGCTGCCCACACTTTTTGTCCCTCCATGGGCTTTACCCTGAAACCATTTCTCCACAGTGACTAAACATTTTTTTGGCAGACCAGTTTTTCCCCACTTCACCATATTCCATCATAATTTTGAGTTGCCTCCCACTTTTCCCATCATCTCTTTCCTTCTGTTGAGCCGTCCTTCTCACACATAGTTTGAAATTCTGTCAAATTGGGCCTTTCACTCTGGACACCCATTAGCTAGAGTCACAGTGGCACAATAATCCCAGGGGCTGCCTGGCTGTGCCTTCACAGCTGCGTCAGCTGAGGCATTGCCTCTGCCAAGCCCTGTAATGCCTCTAGTGCAGGCTGGACAAGGTACTACAGAAATTTCTGCAGGGAATTGTACTGCTTCTAGCAAACTGTGTATTTCCTCTCCATTGGATACTCTCTGTCCTGCTGATGTGAAAAATCCCTGCTCTTTCCATAACATTCCTTCTCAATGA
>NW_008236193.1:1372011-1380712 GCF_000691975.1 Corvus brachyrhynchos | reverse complement strand
AATGTATAGCTCTTAACTCATTTCCCTCTTCCCAAATGTGCAGCATGAGCCAAAGCTGCTCCCTGTGTGCTCCTCCGTGCTGGGAGCAGTTCTGCTTCTGTTACCTGTCCCTGGCACCCCCATGGATGGTCTACACAGACCATGACTGTCCTTGCAGGTAGCAGGATGAGCTGAGAACCAGATCTGGGTTATGTGAGGGAACATCAGTTAATGGAAATGTGCATTAGATTGGAGATGTGCTTCTCCATCGTCAGGTAAGGCATTCGGCTCACTGGATTCAAGGTGTTGCATCTTTTTAAGGGTATCTGCTGTTAGGAGGATTTGTTGTTTTGATAGAGCTGGGGTTGGACACTGTTCCAGCAGTATCTCCACCTCGTGTGGGACATGGACTGTTGCAGGATGTCCCAGGGTAATGTTACTGCTGCTGCTGCCACTGATTTATGACGGGCTGGTGCTCCCACTGCAACTGGATACAAATGAACTGAGTAATGTGTGACCAGCCTCTGGTGGGGTCCCACTTTCTGTGTTACCACTCCAGTGGCCATTCCTTTATGCCCAAGCACACACACACACAGGCACGCACACGTATATGCATATATAACTTTTTTTCAGTAGCAAAAGTCTTTTCCTTTCCTTTTCACTAAAGAGGCAATACAAAGCATTAGGAAATTGAACCAGTTTCCTGCTCAGGCAGGACTTTTTGCCTGTCATCCTCCTGGAAGAAAATGAAAGTTTTCCCCAAGTTAATAGAAATAATATTAGTGTAAGAAGGTTTCCTGCTGCTTTGCACATGCCACTAGTCCCAGCCACGGGTGATGCCCTCCCTTCATGAATAGAACATAGAAGATCTTCAAGAACAGCTACAAGAGTTCTCCTTATTCTGGGGGAAGTCTTCAAATATTATTTGTATATTTGCCGTCCCTTCACCTAATATAAATGTACATGCAGAAACATGTGCCTTTATAAGTGTCCTTTTAGAAATACACACAAAAATAGCAACATTATAAGCAAGTGCATGTCCACAGGGAACCTCATATGCATACAAAGATTCAGCGGTGTTTGAGCTGACACACACCTGGAGAACATGCGCCATGGTATTTCTAGTTTACACCCCAACAATCCATTCAAATAGTTACAACCAAGTCTGAATTCACAAAAAATACAAGTTTCCCAGGAAAATGGACACAAGCAGCACACATTTGGAAGCTGAGGTGCCTCTGTATGCAGATCTCCCCGAATCCCCCTTTTTGATGAGGCTCCACGTGCACAGTGACCCTGAGGGACCAGCTCCCTCTGCGGGTGTTTGAGCTCCAGAGACACGGCCCTTCTGGGAGCTGGAACAAAAGCTTTTCAGAAGCCCACAAAAAAATTTTAAATCAACTCTTAGATTAAAATGTCTTGAAGGAATCACCAAACGTCAAAGACTGTCTCTAGCACATGATTTTTAATAGGTTCCCATTGTATCTTCTAAAATGCTTCAACCGCTCTCCCTCAGCCTTTTTCCTCCGAGCCCAGCTCAGCCCAGCCCCCCGAGCACCCGCAGTCCCCGCAGGGCCACGGCCGGGCCGGGCTGTGCCCTCGGACCCCCCGGCGGACACGGTGCCGGCCCCACGCGCGCTGCTCCCACTGCCCGGTGCTCGCCGGGCCCGTGGGGACCGGGAACCGCTGCACCCGCAGCTCCCGCGGGCACCGCTGCAGGCACAGCGCAGGATTGTCCTGCACAGCCTCGGCCAAGGGCGGCTTCTTTTCCGTGCTGGGGCTTATTCCTGCCTTTTCAAGCACTAAGAGGGACTTGAACCACCTTTTTACGTGCTAATAAAAATATACCCCCTTCTGCGTGTGCCTCCCGAGGGGCTCCAGCCCCTGCAGGAGTGTCACCAAATCTGAACGAAATGATGCTCCATTAGAGGGGCCCAGGTCCACCCTTAGCATTTATATTGAATGTGCTCGGGGAATTTGAACAGCCACGCTCAGGCTGCTCCCTGCTCCAAAGATGCAGGTGAACTCACCTGGTAGCAGCATTTGGGTGCTTGGAGAAGGGAGACTACAAAGGTGGTGGCCTGTGGGTCCCACCTGGCTCAACAAACTATTAAGGAGACTTTCCTGTCCGACCAGTCTGATGCCGCTCTGGGCCCACTGGCCCCAGACTGTCACTGTTGGGACTGAAGCCCCTTCACAGCAGCAGCTCCAGTGACCCCAGAAGGGCCTCACGCAACTCTCCACACACCCCGAGCACACCCTGCAGCTCTCACTGCAGCCGCACAGAGCCTCCTGCACTGCCTGTGCTCCTCAACAGCCAGCGGGGATCCTGCTAGCCCCAATACTTTGCTAAACTCTGCTGGGGCCCACACCCTGGAGAGCTGTCAGGTCTATGCCATCTGCTTCTTTTTGTAACATGACAAAAACTTGCTCAAAATGGTCACCTAAGATGCTGAAGCTTGTCCTGAGAGCCTCAAGCCTTGCAGTGTCCCAGAAACACAGCCGCCTGCCTGGGATGCTCAAGCCAGGATTTCCCCTTCCCACCCTCTTAGTGGGATCTGAATCCCTGGGAGTCCATGAGCACCCTCAAGGGGCCACCCCAGAACACTCTGCTTGGGAAGTGTCCCTGGTAAAGGTGCAGATGCAAAGCTGTGCCAGGCACATCCACAAGAAACTCAATTTGTGCTCGGTGCTGCTGAGATCCAGCAGAAGAGCTGAAGCTACTGGAAGGACTGGGAGAGTTCTGGCACCCCTGTGTCTGCCAGGGACCCTGAGGCATTGGGAACCAGAGATGACTTCGAAAGCTGCTGAGGCCGAGTGCTGGACTGGGGGTGCCTGGAGAGTGTTGGTGTTGGTGGGTGGAGAACTTTTCTCTTGCTTTCAGTTTGCTGTTCCTTGGCTGTGTAGCAGGTTTCTGTTCTCAGCGGGGCTTTGCCAATTTGCCTTTTTTGGTTTTGTACTGCTGCTGTGGTGCTACGGTGGTGGGGGGCTCAGGTGATGCCTCTGGCTTACTCACTGCAGCACCTTGGTGCCACGTATGCAGGGGTTCAGCCTGTCCATCCAAGCTAGTGCAGCTCTGTGTACACACAAACACCTTCCCCTTTTGCCAAAGAGCGATTTGGATTCCACTGTTGAACAAAAAAGAGCTTGAGGCCCTGCTGTCCTGTCTCCCGATGGTTGTTGCTACTGTTCAGAGAGAGCTCTGCGCAGCAGGCTGGGCCTATCCTCACTTTTTGGGGCCACAAACACAACTGGGTTGGGATGCTGGTGCCTGATACACAACTTCGTCTTGATCTAATGACGTTCTGTGAGAATCCCAGATCGCTCTGCTTCTCCTGACAGCTTCACGCTCATCACTGAGGGGTGTGCCAGCTCCGTGCCACCCTGAGCATGGCCCCAGCCTATCCCACAGTGCTGCTTGCCCCAAAAACCCCATCCGCCTGTCCAGACCCTGCAGCCTTTGGTTTTACTCCATCCCCACCTTCAGAAGCAGCCCGTACATCAGCCATCGCTGGGTTTTGCAGTCCCGGGTGGCTCATCCCACCAGGAGCTGCTGGCACGGCAGGTCCCGGCCCCTGCAGGAACCACGCTGGTTTGGGAGCAGCAGCAGGCGGTACCTGGAGGATGCCCGTGCTCCGGCCGTGCTGGGGCTGTCGCCGTCGCTGGAGGGAGCCCCGTGGCAGCTCCCGCGAGCTGCAGTTGAAGGGGTTGTTAAAAGTGAAAGAGGTGGAGGATTTCAGATGAAAACAGAGACTTAGAACTGGCTTCTTCTGCAGAGGGACCTTGAAAGGGCCCCAGGATGCCGCATGCTCCAGTGTGGCACCAGCGGCCCTGGGGCATGGGTGGCACTGAAGGAACGTGCAGACTTGTGCAGCAGAACAGACACGACTGAGACGCACAGGAAAGCAGAAGCTGTGAGCCCTAGGAGAGGCAAGATCTAGGACATGTAGCAGTTGCCCATTTGGCATTTACCAAACCCGGGATGGTGTCTGGTACTATCTGGCACCATCGACCAGGCAGCTCGTGTAGATCAAATGCACCACAGGGGAGCAAACCCCAGGTGTGCCAAAAAAAACCTGACAATGAGTAAATGGGGAAGAGCTCCTTCCCCAGCTTCTATTTGATGCATATCCCACGTCAGTCTCATTACTTCGGCATCCAGACTAAAACATGCACTCCAGTATCTGCTGCTGCACTAGGGGACTAAGCAAGTTTTGAATTAAGCAAAGGGAATATTAAAAATGCATTTGTGAATGCAGGAGTGAGCACAGAGCTGGGTATAATGGGCTGTTTGCACAGTTGTGCTTGGGGCTATCATTAACCCTGGGATTTCCCCCCCGGGAAGCAGGACAGATGCAGGAGCTGGGGCCATATTTAGGTACATCAGGTATTTATAGAGCTGCTCAGGGGACTAGAGCAGACTCATCTCTTCTTCCTGCAACAAAGAGTTTTTCTCTTCCTTCCCTGACCAGCCAGAGAAGCACCTAATGCTTTTCTCCAGCTCTAGCACATTGGAGCTGGAGAAAAAAAAATATGGTATTGGGAGCACTGCTGGAATTTACCCCCATCACCTTAAAGGCCCCTGCTCCATTCCTGGCTCCTTTCATTCCTACATCTATAATCACACCCCAGAAGTTACAATAAATGCTTTTGGAGATGACTACACACATGTGGTATAAGCAGGCAAAAGGCTGCTAATTTGGTGGGGCTTGTCCTGATCAGCTCTGACTTTGATGAGCCTGGAGCACCCAGACCTTCAGCCTCTGCTCATTTTTGAAGAGTTGGCACAGGCTTTTGCAGCCACCTCCACAGAATATCCCCTTCATGCAAAGGTCTGCCATCAGGGAATAAGAAAACCCAACACATCAGCACTTATAAAGTTGCTGCCCCACAGCCTAATTTCCACAAAGAAAAGAAATTTAGGAGCCCATAAACTTCAAGCAGCAATTTATCTCTCAGAGCTCCATAAGGCTACAGCTGAAAATGGAGGCCAGAAGGGAGCAGAGTGCTCAGGTCACACTTCCAACAAGGGAAGTTTTCAAATGCAGAGTCCTCACAATGCTCCCACACACCTGCCACAGGTAAACCATCAGGAAAATAATCCAGGCAGGACACTTAAAGGCTTGTTTTTATTAAAAGACATCTTCAGAAAAGATATTTTAGTACAAAAAAAAGTTTAAAATACACAAACTACACTTGCTTTCATTTCCAGCATCAACACTTATAAATTACACCACATTGTTATTAACACTGCATTTAAATATGAAAACAAATCGAAACACGGAATTCATCAAAAAGGTCCAACATCCTACAAACAACTATGTACAGTATTTAGCAGCTAGGAGCTCTAGCACAGTAGTCAATATGACTTCAATAGGGCAGGATGCTTGGGAAGCCCCAAGACTGCAGCTTGGCCTGTAAGTTTTCAGGGACCTGTTTTGGCCACCTCTCCCCAGACACCCACCCCAAAGGCAGAGGTGATGCCACACATCATGGTACACACCTGATGAGTTGTGGCTCTTGCAGAGAAACCCTGCCGTCCCCTGGCCTTGCAGTGCTGGGACACACATGTGGGGACAGGTCCAGTCACTCTGCAAAGCATGAGGGGTCTAGTGGAAGAAGGCAGCCCCTATTCCTGGGGGGCTGACAGTGACAGCAGGGCTGGTCCCACCAAGGGACAGTCACTGCTCTGTATCTGTGCTGTCCCACTGCTCGTCCTACCCACCCCCAGCAGCACTGGCAGGCTCCAGGCAGAGCTCCAGACGAAGCTCCCCAGGACCTTGCCCCCTCAGGCAACCAGCTGCAGGATCTCACCCATCAACCTTAGAGCTGGAAGCAGTTTTCCCAGCTCCCAGGAAATTCCAGCACAGCCAGAAATACAGGTCTTCAAAGGGAAGGCAAGTGAGCCTGAGGTCCCCTTCTGCACAGGTCACCCTCAGCCCTCCCACCAAGCCCTGTACCTCAGGAGGACAGGGGCTGCACAGATGGAGCTGCCTGAGGCTCACTGCCCCCAGACCCAGCAAGGGAAGGAGGCTCCAGGGGCTCTCACAGGAGGGTATGTGGGACATCATTTGGGAACAACAGTGAAAGACTGGACACAGCAAGACTCCATACCCAATGCTGTGGTCCAGAGCAGCGAGACACTTCACGTGCCCCACCTGCCCCAGGCCCAGCTCATCAACACAGTACAGAAATGTTAAGACAGGATAGAAAGCACCAGACAATTTGAACTTCTCACAGCAGCACACGGCAGGTCAGAAGACCCTCGTGCATGCTCTGGAGGTGGATCTCCCTCCTGGTGGCTCCTCTTCAGGTTTGGGAGCTCCCATCCAGGGGTTTTGGCAACACAGAGCTGTTTTACTTTTAGCGAGGAGCAATGTTGTGCCTCTAGAGGGCTTCTAACCAAGGAAGGGGGGATTGTTTTCTGTAAACACCAAGTGATGGAGCTCAGGTCCATGCTCCACAGAGAAAGTCTCAAGTAGGAATTTTAGGGCTCTGCTTCCAGTGCTGCAGGTTGGATTTTCATGATAGTTGACTTCAGGGGGTAGTACCTGCCCTTCCACGTCTTCCAGAAGATGCCCTGCTTGCGCTCGTGCCTCTGCCGGGGGATGGAGCGGAAGTACTTCCCATTGAGGTTGGCATGGCCACAGGTGCTGAACCACCAGCCACCTGCAAAGGCAATGAAGAGAATTTTAACTCACAGAAATTCCAGACAGAAAAACCCAGGTTCAAGGCAGCTGATGCCCCCATTTCCCCAACTTTTCTAGGGCTTTGGGATCTTACAAGACACCTCATGCACACTCAAGGAGTCCCATGCACCGGGGGAACCTTCCACAGATCCTATATGACTTCAGGCTGCATCTACAAATCCAGGCTGCTCCTTCTTCTGCGAAAAACCCCCTCCAACCCTTCAGCAGCCAGGGCAGGGGAGGCCTCTGCTCTGCTTGTAAAGGTTCCAAGCAAAGTGGCAGACAACAAAGCTCTTATAAGGACAGATGCTTGGGCCAAGACCTGAACCATGAACCCTCCCCCAACTTCAGCTTCCCTCCCGGCTCCCTGCACAGCTCCTCCCAAAGAAACAGCTGTCCCAGGGAAGTAGGGGACAAGACAGGCTCCTTCAGCAGAGGGGTCTAATGCCACAGGGTCTGCGTCCCACTGGACCACCACCAGACAGTGGAGGGCTGAAAGGGAAGTGCACATACTGGGATAGAAGACCTCAGACTGACCTGAGAGGTGTTTGGCACAGTTTGTGTCAGTTTTAAGGTCATGGTCACGATCCCGAGTGGAGAAGGGCAGCTGCCTGAATTCCCCAATGGCGTTTTCCAGCTCTCCAGACAGAGGGCCCAGCAGGTTGAGTGTGTAGGCTGTGCTCTCACCACCAAGACTGAAGACAAACTGAACCACCTGGGAATTCCCCTCCCAGTCTTCCAGCTCGATCAGGAGATTGTATTTTCCCTCTTGGACAAGGTGATGTATCTTCTCCAGGCCCAGCCAGAAGTCACCTGAAATAAGACTCATGACATTGGCTGCAGGGACACACACATGCCATGAAAAGCAGAGAAGTGAGCAAGCTCCAAAGACAAACAGAGACAACCTAGGATGCTGCAGTGTTTGAATCATTGTCTGGCACCTGCAGGACACATCAGGAAGATCAAGGACCCCTCCCCCTGAAGCAGTGTCGCCCCCTCTTCAGCCCATGCCTGTGCTCCAGCACAATGAGCTCCAGGGGCCAGCAAGGGGAATAGCTTTTCCTAAGCTTCCCTTATCCCGCAGTGAGAACACAGACACCATCATCCACCTACCACGAAGGTCTCCAAAGCCATTTTTGTAGGCATCCCACAGCTGGTCAAAGTCCACAGAGCCATCCATGCGCCTCTGGATCACTGTCCAGCCACCCTCTGTGGGAAGGGAAAACACGGTCCCTTGGGGTTACCATTTACAAGAGCACCCTGCCCAGCCCTGCGGGACACCGCACGGCCTTACCTGCGGTCATGTCGCAGTAGACTTTGAAGGGCTGGGATCCTGCGGGCTGCACCTGGAAAATGCCGCTGCTTTGCTGCCCAGCCAGGAAGAGCTGGTGGCAACCCTCTGGGAGCTCTGCAGGGGAAGGAAACAGCAACTGAGGAGATGGCCACAAACCCCACTTCCTCAGCAGGTTGCTCCTACCATGGCCCTGGCACTTGCAGCCCTGGCCACAAGCCCGGCCAGCCGTGCACAGCAGTGGCTGCGGCTCTGGACACAGCCCCCGACTTCAGCATCTTTAAATGCTGTGATCCCACATCTTCCCTTTTATTCAAACAGAGCTCCTTGGGCTTTCATCCAAGGCAGAAGCCAGGCTTTGGGCCAGGCTGGAGTGACCTCGGCTGGAGAGCAAGGTTCCCCATCGAGGAGGGATGGAGGAGCTTCCCAGTTCCCGCTACACCCACAGGGAGGAGCAGCTTGCCAGGGCCAAGCATCCCCATCCCACATGAGGCTGAAACAGGGTCAAGGGGTCTCAGGAGCAGAAAGAAAGACAGAGTCCTGACAGCAGGAACGTGCCTGAGCATCCAGCACACGACCTCTTTCTCCCAGCAACTGTGGTGGCCCCAGCCAGACGTCCTGCTGGGCAATCTGCCACCAGCAGGCACAGCGCCAGGCTGGGGTGACCCTTTTTCCAAGATACAGTGACCGAGGCAAGGAGGGGGGGGGGGAGACTCTGGGGGCACCCGCTCCCCCCACGGGG
>NW_008236193.1:1368457-1371907 GCF_000691975.1 Corvus brachyrhynchos | reverse complement strand
GGGAGCCCCTGCTCCTCACAGGAGTGGATTGCCCAGGGTGAAGCCGCCCCCAGCTTGTCCCCCTCTGTCCCCAGGGACTCCCACTGCTCCTTCTGCCCTGCAAGGACTTTGCCCAGAGCTGCCAGCAAAGCACCATTTCAACAGCACTGATAAAAGTCCATCCAGGAACCACCACCCACAGCACTTGGGAGAGATGAGGCATGGGGAACCTGTTACAACACCCGAGTCAGAAGGCCACAGGAGGATGTGCAGGGACTTCATCCCCAGGCTGCCGTGCAGTCAAGGGGCTCTTTGTCAGCAGGGACAGGTGCCCCAGTCACCCCCAGACAAAGGGGGCCTGTTCTCCCCAGGCCAGAGCGGATGGGTTGTAGCTCTGGCTACCCTGGCTCACAGCTGCTGCCAGCATGACCCTGAGACAGACGAGTAAAGAAACCTCAAGACAAGCCCTGGGCTGTGCTGGGGCGCTGGCTGTGGGGGTCCCCTTGCAGTAGCTGCCCCAGGGTCAGAGCTGACACCATGATGCAGAGCAGCAGCAGGGAGAAGGGCTTCCTCCAACAGCCAGGGCCTTCCGGGGGGCAGATGCAGGGGGGAAAAAAAAGGTGCTTTGAGCAAAAGCAGCCCCTGCGCAGCATCACCCCATTCCACCCTCACTGAGTGCTGGGGAGCCCTGACACTGCACTGGAGTGAAGAGCAGAGCCCCAACTGGAAGAAAGGTCAGGGGGGACCCAGGAGACAGAAATACGACACCTGCCATCACCTTTCACCCATTTCCAACATATCCCTCCCTTTGCCTCCCCCTCCCCCCACAAAATCTCCCTTCCTCGGCAGGGGCAGCCCCTCTCCCACAGCCAGCGCAGCTCGTGGCACATCCCTCACACCCCCAGGGCAATGCCAGTGCAGGACTGGTGCCACCAGCAGTGCACCACAGGACAAGCTGTGCCTCAGCCCTACCCTGAACCCATGACACAGGGATTGAGTGCCCTGTGCATCGAGGATCGAAACCACCCAGAGCCCCCAGCAATGCAGGGGCCGAGTGCATCCCGAATAGCCCCACTTTCTGGGCCAATGCAGGCAGGGAAGCAAACCAGGCTCAGAGGAAGGAACCCCCCAGCCAGAGGCCCCTGCTCATACTGCCACGGCAGGAAGGTGCTGGGCTTGCCAAGCTCCTCACCTCCTCTCCCACTGCATCTTCCAGCATCAGTGGGATGGTGCCAGGCAGATGTTCAGTAGTCCCAGCATGCACAAGTCAACTCCATCCCTGCCTGTTTCTCATTTCTGGGCCCTGGCTGCGCTCCCTGCACTCGATCCCTGTTCCCCTGGTGCCACAGGGACTCTCCAGCAGCTGAACGAGATGCAGCTGCTTGAACAGTCCCTGTTCAATCTTTTTGTTTGAGGAACATGCTTGTTAGTTCCAGTTCATGTTGCACATCCGAACAGCACCAGCAGAACAAGCCCTCCTGACTGCTCCTGTGTTTTCTTTTCCCTCCCCCTTTATTTAGCCAAGCAAGACAACAAGACTGGAGCTGCCTTAGGCTCTATGTTCACCCAACAGGATTTCCAGCCATGACACAGGGGAGGTCACTAACCTGGTATTAAACACCCATCTGCAGGGAGGGCAGGGCATGCCTAGAGCTGCCTGCATTGCCTCCCCCTCTCCTGCCCCAACCCAACCCCATTATTTTGGAGTCTCAGTGCCATGGGGAGAACGTGAGCAGGGCTCTACCTTTCCCCTACTCGGCTGGCTGCCAGCAAGCACAGGCCCTGCCCAAAGACGTGATCCTCTTTCTGCAAGCTATTAAACCTCTCACTCTCCAGGCAGCTTTGAGCCTTCAACTTTCACATGCTTGGCCCCATGCCAGCCCAGCCCTGAAAAACTTGTGTTTGCTGGATGCAAATAAAAGGGTCTTTCTGCAAGCGCTGCTGGTGGAGTTCATCGCCGCTCCCCAGGGCCACGCCGGCACCGGGCTCTGCCTGACAATAGCCCGGGAGCCGCCAGCACAAGCCTCCCCAGCACTCCCCTGCTCTGAAGGCAGCCACAAGCCTCCCCAGGCAGAGGGCACAGGGCCAGCCTGTGTGCTTTAAGGTTTGCCACAAAACTCTCTCGACTTGCTAATGAAAGGAAGCCAATTTGTTTTCTGTCAGTGATACCAACATCAGGGATTAGGAAAGGAAAGGGGAAGCTCACAGCTGGGCAGGACAGAATTGGCATGCCCAGGGTCTCTCCATCAGGGACAGTGCAGCACTGGAAGGTGCTGAGCTTGCACAGCATCCGTGGGGGCTGGCTGTAGCTCTTGCTGCCTTCCACTGTGCATCACAAACATTTCTGTAGCCAGCATTAGCCAGCACAGCCTACATCTGCACTGGCAAGTAGGAAAGGTCCCAACCCATCTCCCTGCACCCCATATTCAGCATACCCCAAGAGTAGAATTGGGGGTTAGATTAGATAACCTCTAAAGGTCCCTTCCCACCCAAACAATTCTATGGCACACACTACTGCAGGCAAGTCACAAAGCAGAGCTTGGAAAAAAACAGGGGAGAGAAGTTCTGAGAGAGTTTCCTGGCTCAGAAGTGCTGCTCTGAGTAAGGCTGACCCTGCACAGCCCCACTGAGCTGAGCACCAGGAGGAGTTCAAAGCCCCATACCCCACCTCTCTTTTTGTCCATGTGGACAAGCCCTTTGTTCTGCCCACGCAGCTTTAAGACACACCAGTGACAGCTCCCAGCTCCACAGATGAATTACCATGTGTTTTCCTATAACCATCCCTGCATCAGGCCCTGAGCAGGAATTCCCCATGCCTCCTCATCCTGCCTGGCTTCTCTTTGGCTCCTGTCCCCAGCCAGCTGCACAGGCAGAGCCAGCACTGTGATCTAGCTGACACAACACGACAGCAGCTGCTCCTGGCCCACAAACCCTGTGGGGACACCACTTCCCGTCTGGAGGGAGGCTGCAGGACTTGGCGCAGCTGGGGACACCCGCTCTGCTGCCCTTTGCTCTGCAGGAGCCCCTCCAGCCCTGCTGCCAGAGAAGATGCTCCAGGCAGAGCCAGGAGTTGCAGATGCAGCATCCACTTGCCTGCTCCAGTGCACATTTCCCAGGGCTGTGAGCAGCCACTGCAACTCAGCACCTTCTGCTAAGGATAGTGCAAGCTGAGACACTTGCGTTTCATGCATGAGCTCTTAAATACGAGCCAAGGGAGAGGGATACAAAAGTACACAGCTCTGCTCTCAGGCCAGGACTCCCTAACCCTCCCCTCCTCCCACAGAAAGGAAAACAGATCCTGCCTGGTGAAGTGTGAGCAGATGAATAAGAGCTAACTTAGAAGAGCTGAGACCCTCCTCTCCTCACCCCTCACCTGCCAATTCTTCTTGACAAATACCTGCTCTCAGGCTTTGTCTGCTCCCCACTGCATTCCTAACACCAGGCAGGAAAAAAGCCTCTTTAATCCTAAAT
>NW_008236193.1:1367175-1368398 GCF_000691975.1 Corvus brachyrhynchos | reverse complement strand
CCTGCTGGACTAACACTGTCCCAGAAGGCTTCTGCCTGTGAAGAAGCCCTCACTCTGGCCATACTCCCAAGCTCCAGTTTTTCAAGCAAATCTCACATCCTGGCTCAGGACAAATGAACCTTTTGTTTCCAAAAAGCTACAACTGCTGCAGGTTTGCTCTGGCATGGACAAGCAGGACAGCACCAGCAGATACTCACTCTGTGTCTGCACGGGCTCCCCACTGCTATTCTGACTCTGGTTGGTGAGGTTGAGGCTCTTTTTCAGGCTTATCTTCCATTTTGGGGACTGTGTTTTGTTGTGGTGTAGGGGAATTAGTAGATTGACCTAAAAAAAAAAAAAAAAAATGCACAAGTCAGAACAGTTTCATCTGCGCTTGTTTTCCACCCCATTACTTAGGGGAGCTGGCCAGCCACTCCCCGTGACCAGAGATGGGGCTGAACTTGCCTAGAAACCTCGAGGAATAGGAAATACCCAGTCCTGGCAAAGCCAGAAATGATTGTGGTTTTTCACACCCGTTCTAGTTACTTTATTCTGCAGATGAATGCAAAGGCAGAGTCCAGGGAGGCTGTACCCACCCACCAGTTCCTCCTATTGCTCCACACAAACTCTCTGGAAGCTTGCAGGTTGCTACCCTCACATCACTGCAGCACAGGGACCAGAGCTGTGGCCCCTTTGGGGTCCCCAAAGCCAGGGAGCAGCAGCACAGCCACCAGAGCTGGGACAGCAGGGGTGTTCACACCAGGGTGCCCACAGCATGCAGGGCCAGGCTGGGGGCTGCAGCACAGGACAGGGACTCACCTTGCTCTGCAGGCTTTTAATCTGTAGGTTCTGCTTGTCCAGCTTGTACTGCTGCTGCTTGATTTTCTGCAGAAGTTCCTCGATCCGCAGGTTCTGAGCATCCATCAGGGACTGCGGGGGAAGAGCCAGGTGAGCCCCACAGCTCCGGGAAGCTCTGCCCATGCGACACTCCCGGGAGGGTGCTCCCGGTGTCCCCAGGACCGCTCCGCTCCCCTGGAGCTGATCCCCACCCGCTGCTCCCGATGTCCCGGGGCAGTCGGCTCCCCCATCGCTCTCGGTGTCCCCTTGCGGGTGGGCTCTGGGGAGTGTCCCCCCACCAATGCTCCCCGCGTCAGTGCCAGTGGCAGGGGCGTGTCGGGTGCTCTCTATCCCGCTGCCCCCGGCCGGTGCCGGTCTGCTCCTCCCAGCCCACTCCCCCGTGGATG
>NW_008236193.1:1355893-1366556 GCF_000691975.1 Corvus brachyrhynchos | reverse complement strand
GCCTTGGTCCCTGCTGCTCAGCCCTGCCTATGCCAGTCCTCATCATCCCTGTCCCAGTCCTCATCATCCCTGTCCCCATCCTTGTCCCCATCTCCATCACCGCCCCCATTACCGCCCCCATTCCCCTCCTCATCCCATTCCCATTCCTGTCCCCATTCCCATCCGCTTTCCTGTCCCTATCCCCATTCCAATCCCTACCCTACGCCCATCCCCGTTCCCATCCCTATCCCAGCCCTGCTGACTGTCCTGCCCCTCATCCTGCACTGGGGACCCTGATCTGCACCACGCCCTGATGCTTGGTTCCCCACCCCTGTGGATGCACCCGTGTCACCTTCAGAGGCCGTGCCCCTCTGGGACCTGCTGGCCCCGGGGCGGGAGGACCCTGTGGCACAGGGCTCCCAGGCCTTGCCCAAGCGGGTGCTGGGGCCCCAGGGCAGGTGCCCACTGTGGGCACAGGGCTCTGCTGGGGGATCCTGGCCTGGCACAGGTGGGTGCTGCCAACCCTGGGGAGGGGGCATTCTTGGGGTCAGCTCCTTTGTACACCTGAGGGAAGCAGAATGTTCACTCCTCTAAACATTCCTGGTCTCCACGAGCAACAAGGATGAATATATCCATCCCTCACTACCCTCCCCCCACAGATTTCAATCACTCCCTGTGAAAAATGTGCATCTTATTTTATTTGCCAGCGTCTTGGACCCTGGTTTCTGGCTCTTCCTTCTTGTTCTGTCTTTTTCCGTTGCCTTAAAGGGATTTTCGAGTGTCTGTGTTTTCTCTCCATGAAGGAATTCACACACCGTGATGGAGCTGCTGTCGGCTCTGTTCCGATTGGAGCAGATGGAGCCCTTCTGCTCCCTCCCCACGGGGCGCTTCCTCCTGCTGCCCCAGCGCTCTGTCCCTGCTCTGCACCGCGCAGCCTCGAGCAGGGAGCTGCCTCTCCTCCTACTCTGGATTTTGGAGCCAAGTCCCCGCTTCCCACTGCTCACTGGGTCTGCCCGACGTGAGCCCCCTGGGACCAAGGCTGCAGTGGGTTCCGGGGCCGAGCTTCTCCACTCAAGCCCCCAGCAGTTCTGCCTGCATCCCACTGCTGTTGCTTGGAGCCCTGCAGCTCAGGCACGGCCCCAGGAAAAGGCTTTTCATCTTGTCCGAAAATGCCTGGCAGGAGGATTTCTCTTTCGAGGAGTCCCCATGCCATCTCCGACCATTTCCCAGGCTGCTGCTGTCCGAACGGTGAGAGGCCTCAGAGAATGCACCCAGCAGCAACAGCTCAGGGTGGAGTCGTGGAGGTTAAAGAGGAATTTTGGAAATTCCAGCAGGCACACACTCCAGAAAGTCCCAAGCCCCCTCTGCCAGCCACTGTTTTCATATTTATTTCATGGTCAGAAGGAATTTTTCAAGTGAGGAAAGAGGAAAAAAAGCCCTGGTAGGAAATACTGCAGGAGAAAAAGAAACAATAAAATTGTGAACTTCATTTTCCACATCTTTGTGGTTTTGGGGGGTCCCTCAGTGCTTCCCCCTGACACTATTGCTAGAGAGGAGCTGGGGACATAGAGGGGTGGTAGTGATGGGGAGGGGGTTCCACTGCCTCCCCCCCCCTCCCCCCCCCCTTCTCTGCTGGGCCTGGGGTCCCTGCAAGGCTCTTTGGGGTGCCCCTGGCTGGCCTGTGCCCCCTCACAGGTCATGGCCCCTCTGCCAAGGACAGATCTGCCACCATACCCCCCCACCTCTGAGTAGGGCTGTAGAGGCAGCCAAAGCTCTGCCAAAAATTCCCCGGTGGAATCTGAAAAATGAAAATTCTGCTTTTCAGCTTGCATTGCTGGTTTTTGGCATCCCAGGAGGGAGTGAGCTGGCAGGAGTCATGCCCATGGAGCCCAAGGCTGGAGCACTTGGCACCCCAAGAGCCCTCTGGACTGGAAAACACCAACCCCCGAGTCACTGGGACAAACAGGGAAGCACAGTTTCATGTGCTGGCTATTGCTGTGCGTGAATGATGTCAGGCAAAATGAATCCTGTGTGAGCTCTGCTCCCTGCCCACCGTTACCCAACACTGGAGCTTGTCCTGGGAAATGACAGGGTTACTCCGGGTGCCGCAGCAGACGTGTTCCCACTGGTTATTTTCTGCAGTGGCAGGAGAGAGGGAATGTGAGAAGCCAAGGCCTGTTGAGAAGCCACGTGATTTATGCGTTTTCCTTTGGCTGCGTTTTCCTATTGCGACTTCTCAAATTTGCCCTGAGAAATAAAAATTTCTGAAGTACACAAATGCAAAGCCCTCAGAGGCCATGAGCTGCCTCAGGCTGGGAATGACCACAGGCTGATGGGAAGGTGTTCTCCACAGAGCTGGGTGCTCTCGAGTTAAAATGGAGCTTAAAACGGCCTGGCCAGCAGGGTGTGAGCTCCTGGGGTGTTTCTCCATGCCCTGCTCTGTCCTGTGTGGAAAAGAGCTATGGTCATAATCTCTGTGGGGCTCCAGCTGCCCAGCTTGGCTTGGGGCCAGGGCAGGATCAAGGTTTGGTCCCAGGGGATGAAGGAGCCTTTCCCCTGTGCAGGTCCCCAGGAGGGACCCCATGAAGACACTGCCCCAGCCCAGTGGCCTTGGGACCCAGAGCAGCACAGGGAGCAGCAGGGCACAACAATGGCTCTCGGGGCTCTCTGTGGGTGTCTGGGGTGAGCCCTTGGGCAGGGAAGAGCAGACTCCAGAGGAAGTTATTTTCTGTGGAGGTTCTCTCAGGAACCAAGGGATGCTCCCACCCCCATCCTTCAATCCCTGCCCTTATTCCTCTCACTATATCCATCCCTATCCCTTCTTCCATGCAAGCCAGACACTTGCTCAGACAACCCCACCAGCTCAGACACCCAGGAAAGGCAGCATCACCAGTACACATCAAAAGTAGCTCCTTCAAACAGCCCCACATTCATGGCAGCACATCCCTGTCCTCATCCCTGTTCCTGTTCCGTGCACGTCAGGCTGTGAGCGGGTGGACTCTGGTGAGTGTTTTTGTTCTCTGCCTTTTTGGCAGAGAACATCCCACTCCTTCCCAGGCTGACCTGGCAGGTCACTGTGTGAAAGTTCAGCCTGGTCTGAACTCGCACGAATTCCTGCAGCTGCTCAGCCCCGGGCTCGCATCACCGGGAGGGATGGTTGGATGATTTATAGGAAGGATGCTCACAGTGTTGCTTTGTTGTTAGAAATTGCAAACATAAGGGAGACTCCAGTAAAAGGGACTAGGACATGTGAAATACATCGTCACGGCTTCAAGGATAAATTTAGGTTTTCCAGAGGAGCAGTTACTCTGATTTGGCAGAGGTCAGGAAACATCCAACACGGATTTCCTGTTGGCCCCCATCTGGGCACAGCAGCATGTCTCGCCCAGACAGGCACTGGCAGCATTCCTGGACAGAGTGGGTGCCCCATCCAGTCTCTGCTCACACCTGGTCCTCCAAGGATTCATCCATCGCACACCGTGGTCTGGTCCTGCAGCCAAACAGCTTGCTAAACCCCCACCCCTGAGGTCACCTATTCCCTCTCTTCCCAAGCAAGTTTGCTGGCTCAGACTTTGTCACTCCCCACTCTGGAGAGCAGCCATGCAGCTCCTGCCACCTGCCCAGGTTGGTTGTACCCCAACCCTCACTGCCCCGAGGGGACAGCAGGGTGGCACAGGCTGCCAGAGCACAGCCTCATCCTTTCCCAGGGCTGGGGACATCCTCTCACCCCTGTCACAGGATACCCAAAACTTCTGCTCTCAGCTGCTTCTTGAGCAGAGATTAATTTCCAAGCAGGGTCAGTCAGAAGATGGAAAATTGGCCATAGCCGTCCACCCCAGTGAGAAGCAGCTCCATTGGGAGCTCAGCCATGTCCCTGGATTCCATTCCCACCCTCTCTCCTCTGGCTTTCCCTGCCAGCACGGGGCAGCCCTGGGTAAACCACTGGCAGCCCAAGTGAGGCAAGATGCAATTACCCAGGTTGCCGTATCTTCTGAGGGCTCCAGAGGATGGGTGAGGGTTGCAGCCACCCTGGGGTCCCTCTCACCTAGGGAAGGTCCTGGGCCCATTAGCCCAGAGCAGGGAGGCCCGTTTTCATGTTTGAAAAGCCGACATAAAAGGCCAGCAATGCTCTTGGTCCAAGCAGCCTCCGCATTTTCCTGGCGAGCCTGGATGAACGTTATGCAAGTCTTCACTCCCCTTTATTCTTCCTGCCATCCCGGGCTCTGTGGGGAGCACCGGGGTTACTGTGCAGAAGGTCTCACATGCCAGAAGGCAGGAAACCAGAGGGCTTGGGGTAACGTGGGAGGCTTCGCAGCCAGAGAAATCCGACCCTTATTTTTTACAGTCATCTCTCAGTTTAACCAACATGCGTTTCACATTAGGGACTCCAGCTGGCTGAGCTTGCAGCTAAGGGCTCAGGGAGCTCCAGGTTCCTGGGGATGAGGCTACCCCTTGGCACACTCAGTCTGCTCATAGGCCCATGTGGGAAGGGCCAGACCACAGGGACCAGGACTGGTCTCTGCTCTCTTTGTGAGACAATGGTGGCTTCTATTTTATCAGCAGCCTTTGGCTAGTGGCACACAATGGATTTGGTAGAGCCTTTGGTGGGCATGAGGGTGACAAGGGATTTCTCCAGTACTTTCTGGACATCCTTTCATTTCATTCATAGTTTCTGAAAGGAGATGCCCAGAGGCACTGGAAGGAGAGAGCCGCTGTGGCAAGTACAAGCAAAGCCCACAGAGTTCATCCACAGCCCTGTTGTCACTCCAGGCCAACCATCTCCTCCTCTGTGATGGGACAGAGCCAGCTCTGGCACTGCTTGGCATTTATCAGTCAGCATCTGCTGGCGGCCGTGACCCCTCTGTCCTGCTGGCACAGCCCCTCACAGGCTGACGCAACACGAACAGCTTTTTTTGGCTGCGTTGTGTGAAAAACTGCCAGGTCACTTCTGCTGCCCAGGAAGGTTTTTAGCTGTTCCAGGACATTCAGGATGGGTGTCCACAAGAACCCCTGGGGATGCGCCCTCCTGTCCAGCACCCTGCTGGGCGAGTGCTGGGTAAGAGCTCTGTGGGCTCCTCACCCACAGCCAGCAGCAGCCACATCCCCAAGGGCTCTGCTAGATCTCTGCCTGTCCCCATGGGTCCACAGCTGCTTTTCCTCCTGGGAAGAGACTTCCAGGAAGCAGAGCTTTATACGGGAGAATGACAGGGGACATATTCCTCATGCAGCAGCAAAGAGCAAAGCGTGCAAATTTTGAGGCACCATCCTAAAAACCCCAGCTGGGGATCAAACCTCTTCCCACACATCTCCCTGCTTGGTTCGTGACTAAGACAACGTGATGCTCGGGTTCCTTGTCTGGCTCTGCTGGCCGAAGCTCAGGGCCAGGCAGGGCTGTGCCTGCAGGGACCAGGCGAGGTGGCGGTGACGTCTCTCTGCCCCCCTCTCCAGACCGTGCGCTCAGCTGCGTAACGGAGTGTCCGGGAACGCTGCCTGGGCTGCGTCTGGGAAGTGGGGATATTTCCTGCTGTAAAGGGAAGGGTCCTTTGGTTGCAGACCAAAAATAAAGTGATGAAAACAAGGCTTTGTCTGTTGCATGCATTTTCCAATGGGAAATATATCTTAATCTTTAGTCAAGATTTTTCTGCATTTTCATGCTCGGCTTCTGGATTTTTCCAGATTTTTACACCCCGCCTCACAGGACATACAGGCACTGGGAGATGAAAAAAACTGTGAAAACCTGAAAAGAAACAGATGAAAATGCCCCAAAGCATCAAGAATCCCAGCAGCCCCTTTCCCATCCCCCTCGCTGGCAAAACAGCAGCAGTGGCTGAGGAAGCTCCAGATCCCCAGAAGGGCTGGGAGAGAAGAGCTGGCCCCATTTCCAGCCATGGCTCTTTCCTTGCTCTGACAGGGACTTTGGCTGATTTTTGGTTTCCTAAACCGAGTGTTTTGCTGCCCATGGGGTGGATCTGAGCTCTCCCCAGAACAGCAGCACTGTCCCTGCTGCTGGGCTCGGCTTCCCAAGTGGGGGCTGCCCAGCACCCAGTACTCACAGGTACTTCCCCCGAGGCATCCCACACCCAGAATCCATCACTCAGCACTGAGATACATCCCCTGGGGCATCCTGCACCCAGAACCTTCCACCCCAGTGCACAGCACCCATGGAATACCTCGCCTGGGGCATCCCACACCTGGAACCCAGTACCCAGCACTCACAAGTACCTCTGCAGGAGCATCCTACATCCAGCTTTCCTCATCCTCAGGTCAGAGAGGAGCATGTGCCATGCAGTGGTTCTGCTAGGACAGGACAGAGCAGCATCTGATTAGTTTGAATTTCTTAAAAAAACAAAGGCTGTGGGGTTTTTACCTGGCAGACGGGTGTTTCTGCTCCCAGGGCTTTGCTTGGCACTGTAAGAAACTTGATGTGGGTCCAAGTCTGCACCTGAGCTTTGAGCTTGGATGCTGCTGTTGGACCACCTCACTCACCTGGAGCTGAGCATGTGCCCTCGGGAGGTGCCCACGTTTGACATCTGGTGATCCCCCACACAAGGAAATTCAAATACCTAGACAAGAATGCAGCTACACACTCAGGGGACCTGGAAATTGTTTACCCACTGCAAAGCACAGAGAAAAGGCAAATTCTGAGTCCAAGAAAACCCTTCCATCCCCAAAAAAGAGTCCAAAATGGGGAGTTTCCTGTCAATCAAAGTGGCCAACGTTTCCATGATCAGGAGCTGGCAGTGATCACCTGAGACCATAGAGCATTGTGGCTCCTCCATTCCAGCTGAAAAGTAGGGTTTGTGCTGGGGAGTGTCACTTTTAACAGTGGTTTTGTGGTTCCCACCTGCTAAGTGGCCATTTCCAAACCCACTCAGATCAGTGCCCTTGACTGGGCAGGGTCTTCCTTTGGGAGAAACTCTCTGGGGAGAGAAAGGTCAGGGGTTGGTCCCAGCCATCTCAGTTCCCTTGCCCATGAGGTAGGAGTGGCCCCAGGCAAGTCCCCCTGGATGACTTTCCATGCATTCCTTGATGGGGACCTGACTTTCATCAGGAGTTCCCCTGGACCCACCAGAGAAAGCCCACCAGCATTTCTGGTGCATGTTCCCTCTCTCGGTGCGAGGCTACCCAGGAACTCCCTGTCACCAGCCTCTCCCGGGACTCCGCAGAAAATGGGAATTTCATCGGGAGAGCACTATCGCAGCAGGGCTGGACCTTCCAGTGGCTCAGGGCTGCCTTCAGCACCATCCAGTTGGGGCAGTTTATGGGTTGTGGCATCACCAGCACCAGGCTCAGGCCTCGTGGCTGTTCCCCCACCTGTCCCTGTTCCCAGGTGCTCCCAGCCACTGGTGACACACGGCAACCTCACAGGGCTGGGAGCCGCTGGCACTCGCTGCTCTCCATTCGCTGCTGAGTCTTGCTGAGGTGCTGATGACTTTCTGGGGAAGAGCCTCACCACAGCCTCAGGGCTTTGGTGAAACCCAGCTGTGCAGCCAGTTCAGGCAATGCTCGTTTGCACAACCACATCCTGTAAATGTTTGCAAACCCCACTCAGCTCCTTGGGATGATTTTGTGGGACATCAGCAGGACCAGGTAGGAGGGACACTGTCCTCCTGGCTTCTTCCCCAGGATGGTTCCTTCCTCTCTCCCAAATCTTTCTAACACCCTGAGCTGGTGTGAGGGGTGGAGCTCTGCCTGGCTCTGCATCTCCTTTATCCTTGGACTTCAGGACATGTAGCAAAAATAGCTGTCAGAAAGGGGAAAGTGACCTTTGCCATTTGAGTAACTGTTTGCTGTGTCAGCACAGGACTAACGTGTTTGGGGATTTTGTGCAAAGTTCCAGCGGCTCTGAGCCAGGGCCAGATTTTCACCTCCCTGTTGGTAGCCATGAATAACACCAGGAATGTGGCCTCATAATCCCTGCTCAGGGAGGCACTTGGGAGAGGAGGTGCCTTCCAGGGAATGTGAGTGCTGACTGTAGGATTCCCTGTGTGTCTCCATGCCAGAAATGCTCCCCTGACTGGTTGACCAACCATGGAATGGGAAGGGGAAGGCCACAGCAATGGGATGGAATAGAATGGGATGGAAGGAATGGAAGGGGTATGCTTCAGGGATGCGATGGGAAGACAAAGGCTGCAGGCATGGAATGGGAAAGGCTGCAGGAATGGGCTCAGGAATGCGCAAAGGTGTGTGTGTTTTTAATCCTCACCCCATGATAGTCTTGAACACACAAACCCAAAAGCTGAAAATCTGTTCCACTGCCTTCTTGGTTCAGTCAAGGGGCTCATGTTGGCCATGGGGGCAATAAATGGGTCTCTTGGGGAGCTGAGAGCCTGTCTGGCCGCCCAGAGGGCCAGGGACAAGGCAGCTGAGCTGGACCCCCGGGTCTGGGGGCCCTGAGTACCCTCAGAGTGCTGCGGCTGAGGGCTCCAGACCAGGGAGAGCAGAGCGCTGCCCGCAGGTGACCGGGCCCACACCTGCCCCTGTGGCCTTTCTGCCCAGCTTGGCAAACCCAGCCCAGAGAGTGAAATTAGAAGCAATTAAAAATTAAGCTTGGCTGAGGCTCAGATCAAACTTTCTACCAATTTTAGCTGCTTGTTACTTTGGAGACAACATGCACTGGAGTTCAACTGGTGACGCAACGCAGAGGGGATTTCTGCTCCCGTGGGGCTCTGAGCCAGGGATAGACATGAGGGCTGCCAGTGGCTGGAGCAGAACAAGCTGAGGTTGGAACCAAAGTACAGAGAGGGCAGGACCTGCAGCACCTGATGTCTCATTTGAAAATTTGCATCTTTCTGCTTTCTGATTAATTCTTGCTCAATTAATTCCTATCCTCTTCCAGAGGAAAAAAGGAGCTTTAAAGCCAAGGAGAGAAACAAGACACTGATTAAAATTTCCAGCAAAGACCCCCATGACCCTCCAGTGAAGGAGGAATGCCCGGGGTCCCTACAGAACCTCTGATGCAGTGTGGGGGTGGGCTGGGGGCTGGTGTGGTGGGCTGGGTTCGATGGCCAGGGTGTCACCCTGGCATTGCCTGGAGAGCTTCCACTGCCACCTTGGCCACCTCGGCCACCTCGAACACTGACTGATGGGCAGCACAGCTTGGTCCAAAGCAAACAGGGCTGAGGTCAGGAGCAAGGACAGTGGATGGCAGTGATGCTGGGCGGTGGCACCACCCACAACCGCCCCTGAGAGGGTGATCCAGTGGGGACAGGCCCCTCGGCAGCACCAATGGGCGCCGGCTGGCAGCAGCCCCGCAGCGAACCCGTCACCACCTTCACAGTGCCGTGGAAAAGAAGGAAACCTCCCCTCTAAAGGCATTTCCCAGCTGTGGGGTGTATGCAGGACGAGACCAGGTGATGTCACAGGGGATCTCTCACCATCCTGCAAACTGTCCCAGCTGATCTCAGGGTAACCCAGTCCTGCCGGCAGGCTCAGAGAGACCCTGTCCCAGTGCCATGCTGTGGCACTAACCCCTGCTGGGTGGGCAGGTGAGCAAGTGAGCCACCAGGCTATCTGTCACCTGAGGGATACCACAGCCAAAAAGAAATTAAGCCCCCAGCCACCCACTGCAGCACCTCTTCGTTGCAGAGAAGTGGGAGATTTCAGGCTCTGCAGAGCCCATGGATAGTGTTACTGTCCTCTCTGATTTCACTTGGAAGGGACTTGGAGAAGGCAAGATGCCATCATGATGGGCAGTCATCTAAGAGCCAGGGACAGCTGGGTGGCTCGGGGCAGATGGCCCAGCTGGGGCACAGCCCCTCGCCCCAAAGTGCACCTTTGAGTGCCTGTGGTGGGGATGGACACGAGCAACTGTGGGGCTCCTTGGGCCAAACGTCTGTGTGGGACTGAGCCATGTCCTTGCCTGTGGCATCAACTGGGTCACCCTGATGTGCAGCGAGTGCCTCGGGTCTCAGACATGGCTCCAGCACTCCAGACGGCTGCTGGAGAGGCGACTGCCACCCCTCATTTGCGTTACCCTGACAATATTCCCCATAACTGACTGAACGAATCATGCAGGGCTGTAAGAGCTCCCTAATTAACACAGTTATTATTAGCAATGTCAGGACAGGTTTGAAAAAGGCAAGTTCAGAGTCCCTGTGTCTGACAGCAAGTGGTGAGTGGGATGATGGGACCATTCCACATGACCATGATGTCCTCTCTGTCACTTGGGAATCCTGACCGCATCCGGACTGTGGGAGCAGGGACATCCCTAGGTGCCAGATGGGTTGGATGGGCTTCACAGGCACTGGTGGTCCAGGCATGGGAGCCTTTGCACAGGATGAGTGGGGTCATGTTGTTGCCAGTCTTTCCCACCAGCCAAGACACTGCTGTTGGCTCATACCCAGGCACATCCCAAGGGAATCGGGACCTTCATTACTCAGGCCAAGACTCCTGGTGATGCCAACAGCTGGATGTGCAGGGGGAGCAAGGTGAGAGGGTTCTGCTGGGTGCAGGGAAGTGTGCTGGCCATCCTGCAGGATGAGTGGGGTCATGTTGTTGCCAGTCTTTCCCACCAGCCAAGACACTGCTGTTGGCTCATACCCAGGCACATCCCAAGGGAATCGGGACCTTCATTACTCAGGCCAAGACTCCTGGTGATGCCAACAGCTGGATGTGCAGGGGGAGCAAGGTGAGAGGGTTCTGCTGGGTGCAGGGAAGTGTGCTGGCCATCCTGCAGTGCTGC
>NW_008236193.1:1348229-1355691 GCF_000691975.1 Corvus brachyrhynchos | reverse complement strand
GAAGGAATAAAGGCTTGCTGAAGGTTTCCCAAAAGAATCGCCATTAGGCCCTGGAGAGCTTAATCTCCACCAGACTAAAAGCAGACAGGCTGCACCCACAGTTAGTCCTGTCTGCCAGGGGCTAAACACCCCGTGCAGGATTTCAAGGAAGCCTTTGGAGGCTGTGAAATGCATCCCAAAGTGTACATGCTCTCCGGAGTGCCCAAGGCTGGGTGTCAGATCCCTCGCTTCCCCCGGCTCCCAGGGGGAAGTCGCTGAGTGTAATGCAAAGAACTGTGTTGGCCACTGGAGTCTCAGACACCTCTGTGCCTTGACTCTTCCTTTCCATGAGCTCCAAGGCTCCTCCATCCTGGCAGCGTTATCTCCTGCAGATTAGCTCCCCAAAGCTGTCCTTGCCCATGTACTTCTCAGCTGACTCACATTTGTTATTTCCTGTCCCTATCTCTGATTTCCTTTGCTGTCCTCACACTACCACTCCCCAAGGTCCAGCTCCTCTCCAGGTATCCCTGGCCTTGCTGCTGCTCAGGGTCTGACACATTTCCCAGCCTCCAGGCTGACTTCAGAGGATGATGATGCCCCTTTCCATGGAGCCAGAGCATGGAGGGGACAGACTTCCCTCTCCCCTGCAGTGGTGACAGACAACCTTAATTTGCCCCCATGCAGCCTGCCTGGGACACCTCCACAGCCACGTGTGGTCAGTGTTGTGCCCAGCGTGACCACCACAGCTTGGGTAAGGCGGTGCCAGTCTGGTGTCTCTTCCTTGCCTGGGAAGAAGTGGTGAGACTGGCCAGGGATGTTGGACCTCTCTGGAAAGCCAGACCAAGCAGGCCAGTGTTTGCATTTTAGTCACGTCTTGGTGGTAAGGACACACTGCCAGGTGCCAACCACCGCCAGGGATCTGACTCCACTGGCTTTACACCATCACCACCTCTCAAGACTCGAGATAGGGAGAATGGGCCCCATCAACCACACCCTGTTAGAGATCTCTGGCTATCTGGCCATCCCACAAAGAGGGATTTTATTTTTCTGTCAGACCCTGGAAAGAGGCAGGGCACTGGCAGCATGCCAGGGTAGTGCTTGTGATAGGGGCTTTGGGGCTCATCATACCTCTGCCCTGAAAAACCCTGACATCCCCAATGTCATTGTCTCTGTACTTATGTTGACAGAAGAGGTCTCACAGGCATCCCTCTCCCACCAGCGCTGTGTGGGTAAGTCAGGCTGCATTAAAGCACAGCCACTAAAACGCCCAGCCCCAGCCCTGAGCCCTTCCCTCCTGTGCCTCGGGGTTCCCCTAACCCCCAGCTGCTTTCACGCAGGTAACAAACCCTCCAACTTCACTGCTGTCCCCCCTGCCCTTCTGCTGCCATCCTCTCCCCTTCCTTGCCTGTCCCCCACCCTTGCCTTCCCCCACGATGGCAGCTGCCTCTGGCCATGGAGCAGAGGGAGGCTGGGCACTACTCTTCCCTCTCTGCTGGCATGATGCAACCTGGGCTCCGTGGCGGTGCCCCACTGTCCCAGCCAAACAAACCCTGCCCGGGCCTCGTGTTCCATTGCAACAGCAGCGCAGCCCCGGCCCTGCCAGCCAGGGACAGCGCAGCCACCCCTGGCAGAGCCCGGGGCTGGCAGGGGCAGCTCTTCTGCTGCAGGCACCATCCCAGCACCCCTCGGGGATGATTTTTGACGGGGCTGTGGCTGCCAAGACCAAGGGAAGCCTGAGGTCTCCAGGGTGCAAGGGACCCACATCCTGAACGGTCCCCACTCCCGACGGTGTGATGAGCTCAGTGGGGTCCTGTGGTGTCCCTGCCTGTCTCTGCACCTGCTCTGCCCTGTGTCTTCTCTGCCCCGATGGCAGAGCAGAGCTGTTGGGGAGATGGAGGCTGTCAGCTGATTCCCTAGGGGCTTTTTGGTGCTGTCCCTAAACTCCCTGTGGGCACAGCAGGCACGTGAGAAGGGCCTGAGGCCAGTGTGAAGCTGTGGGATCCATGTGGCACCTGGCACCGGGACTCTTCCAAGTCGTGGGATGAGCTGAGGCACCAGCACGATTCGGAGCAGGAGCTGGGGACACCGGCTGTCGCAGAGGGTGACGCAGGGACTGGCACTGCCAGAGGCAGCATGGTGGAGCCAGGATGGAGACAGCAGCGGCACGGCGGGGGTGCGATGTCAGGGTGCCAGAGGTGAGCAGTGATGGCAGATGTAGGTGAGAGTTAAGCCATGCTGGGGACGCTGAGCCTTGCCCACGCTCCCTTGATGTAATGTTTGTGGGAGCAGTGTGTTCCAGCAGTGCCATAAACACAGAGAAGCAATAAGCTTGCCTTTATCTGCCTGTGGAGCCTTGGGACCATCTAAATTAGGAAACAAAGGAAGAAACAACAACTCCAAAGGGTTTTTTTCCAGCTGAGCTGAAAATAGAGCAGAAGCCGGGAGGGGGAAGTTCAGCCCCGACAGGGCTGGGACACCTCAGCTGGCCCCGGTGCCACCCCCACATCTGGCCTAGAGCCAGTCTGTGCCTGGGAACACACCCAGGGCAGTGTCCCCGGGCACAGTGGGTGATAGTGGCCCCGGCATCACTCTCCTCCCAGGAGTGGCAGAGGATGTGCAGCCAGGCTGTAGGGCTCTGGCGTGGAAGTGGTGGTGTTGTCTGTATGACAACACACCTCTGCCCTGCCTTTTGGGCAACCTGCCTGGAGCTGTATCTCCTCTCCTTGGCCCCTCGAAGCCCTTTCCTGTCCTGACCCTCCAGCAAGGGAGTGCCATTGCTGCAGGAGCCACACTTGTGTTACGGTCCCATCTGTCAGTCGCTGACCTCGCCCTAGCTTGGCTCAGTGCTGTCCTCGCATGGGCAGAAGCTGATCCCCAACCCTCTGAACATTGGCCCAGCACTTGGTATCTCCTGGGCATGGACTGTGTCAGCTCACTCAAAATTAACTATTCTGGGTCATCTTCCTCACAGAAGACAATGACATTGCAGCAACTGAGGTTCTCACCCAGTGATGATTGTGAAGACCGGTTTTCATTCAGATTTACCCAGTCCCCAGCAGGTTATTACCCCTCTTCTCACCCCTACAGTCCCCAAACTGTAAAGTTTTATGGGACTGTCAACAACCATAACCAACCTATTGCCACCCATGACCAACCCCTCACCATCTGTTGCCACCTGTCCCTAACCCATCCCCACCCATCCCCACCAACCCATCACCATCCATCACCCAGCACCACTAACCCATGCCCTCCCCTCAGCAACGAGTCCCCACCCCTCACTGACCCATCACCAGCCATCACCAACCCATCACCGGCCCATGCCCCGCGTTCCCAGTCGGTGCCATCCACCCTCACTGGGGAACAGACCCAGCCCCCTGTGCCAATGGCAAGGTGTGGCCCGACCCCGTGTGGCACTGCGTGGGGGGCTGTGGGGACAGTGCCTGTCTGTGCAGGTGAAGCACTGGTGGGGTAAGCCCTGCCAGCCCCCAGGGCTTTTTGGGCTCTCAGATCACAGCTCTTGTTATGAAAACCATAAATTATTAATTGCAGCTAAGATGGGAAGGGCTGTGAGCTGCCGCCTGCGCAGACCCACTGTTCATCTCCGGGCTCTGCCCTCCTAAAGCAGGTCTCACATTTATATTTCATGAGCGTGTCCCTCAGAAGCAGTTTTACAGGGAAAAGAAGGAGTAACGCATGCTCTGCACAGAGCCCAGGCAGGCAGCGTGCAGCCCCAGCAGCCTCCTCCATCCCAGCCAGAACCCTGCACTGCTGCACAAGAAAACCCTCCCCAGGCACTAAATCCTGTTTTCTCATAACATTTAGGACAATCCGTTAGGGCTTGTCCTATACTCTGGAGGTAGGCGTGCCAACAGGCAGGTTGGGACAAGCCACCTCTGTGGAGGTGGGTGCTGGGAGCACACAGAAAGCTGAGCTCCATGGAGGTTGTCTCGGCCTAGAAGGCTTGTCTGGTCCTGAGCCCCAGCTGCTGGCCCGTCAGAGTAAATTCACATCATACCTCATTAAAAATCTGGGGCTCAATCCAGGCGCCCACCCCAGACATATGCAGTGGAGGTGGGGTGCACTTACACAGCCCCCAGCATTTGGGGAACATCCTGGAAAGACCTCTTGTGAAGAAACACCTGCCTGGCTCAGTGTTTTGGGCACCTGCCAGGTCCTGGGCTGACCTGGGACCTTTCTCTGCTTGCTGCCAGGTGGTTTGGGGTCGTGGGGTGATGACCTGGGTACCCACATAGGACAAGTTGGGTTTGTGCCCCGTGCAGCTTCAAGCAGGAGCGTTCCCCCCCAACACCCCCGGACTGGCCGTCTCCCATGGGCGGCTGTCAGCTCGGGTTCAGCTCTTCCATCATCTGCTCTGAGGAGCCTGCCTGCTTGTTTATTCTTGCCTGAATCCATTAATTAACCTGAATTAAAGCGTCATTCGAGCTGACAGTGCTGGGCTTCCTTGCGGCAAGGATGTTCGTTACGATTACCACCTGGGCAAGGAAATTACAGCAAAATTCCTATGCTGCCAAGGTCTGGGAATGATCCACCAGCAGGACCCACAGTCCTGGGACAGGGCTGGGATAACGGCAAAGAGCCTGTTCCCATGCAGCTTGCTAGAAACAGGAGCAGAAGCAAAAGCCCTTGAGCCTCTGGGAGCAAGGGGCTGTGCTGGGGGGATTTAATCCAGCCTAGGGATGATGAGGAAAAACTCCTGTCTGTGATGCAGCAGCTGCTGCTCACGGGATTTGGGTGGGACCCACCAAAAAGCTCCTTCCCTGGAGGAGGCACAGCCCTGGGATGGGCTGCAGAGCCACGGGCTATCTCCATCCCTGCCTGGGATTTCCAAACCTGGTTGCACAATGCTGTGGCCACCCTGACCTGGTGCTGGGGCTGGTGCTGTCTGACCAGCAGGGAGATCCCATGGCCACTGGGCTCATGGGGTTGTGATGGACCCTTCCTTCTCTGAGCACCCACTGCCTCCTGCCCAAGATGTGTTTTTACTCAGAGGTGAGTGGAAATACAGAGAAATCCTTTGGAGGGAGAGAGGAGCATGGCCAGGCCAAGGAGCTTTGCTTTGAGCCTTTTGCCCCGTTAGTGGCCAAATGGTGGAGAGTCCCTCATTATGTGAAGGTCATGCAGCTCCATCCTCCTCCAAGCAAGAATCCCTGCAATGCTCCTACACCAGGAGTCGGTGGGAGTCCCTGTGCCCTGTGTCAGGGATTTCTACTGGAAGTGAAAGGAGAGAAAGGTGAAGCACGAGCAGAATCCAGCCCATGTGTCCCAGCACTCTGAGCCTGCAGCAGGTCCTCCCGTCCCCACAGCCGTGCAGCACCTTCCTGTGGCTGTGGTCAGACGGAACACTGCTGCCGAAGGGCAGGAAATGCCAGGGAAAGGCCAGCTGAGCCAGATTTTAAAACTAAATTACATCTTGACTTTTTCACCAGCTTTAGCACAAGATGTGATTCCTGTCAGCAAGCTTCAGCGGGTTTGGATATGTTCATGTTTGCACTTTTCCATGCCTCTCTGTAGACCCTTTCCAATGCCTTGGGTATCCAATGCAGTTTCTGTGCTGCATGTTCTCACTCGTTCAATAATCAAGTTAACTGCCATATGCACTGCTCATCGAGAAAGAAACTGCTTCTTGTTAAAGGTGTGAAAGTAAGTCATGTGTAAAATTAGCTTAGCCCTCAGATGGGAATTGATTTCAAAGCAATAGAACCTGCCTGGGTTCCCAGGAGCTGGACCATTCTCCAAACCAGCTACTGTTTTGCAGAAGAGGGGAAATATTTTCCCGAAATATGGGAGGAGGGTTCTGGGGACTCACTAATGGCTAGGTGGCGGAGGGAAGATCAGTCACCAGGATGAGAGCCCGAGCTGCGTTCCCAGGCTTTGAAACAGCCAGAGAGGAAGAAAATGTCCCAGTCCCCAGAGGGAGCTGAGGGCAGCTGAGCCCAAACAGCGCCTGGCTGTGGGTGGCCTGGGGCTGTGGGTGACCCTGGCCAGACCCGCTCCTGGGCCGCTGGTCCTACAAGCTACAGATTGTGTTTCTTTTTGTTTTGAAGAAAAATGAACTTCTGGGGTGGGATTTTCCCCCACTTCAGGGATTTGGACATTAATTTGTAATGGGGATTAAGAGTTCAAATCCCTTAAGCAGCTTTTGCAGCCCCATCCCTCATTCCCCTCACGGCCGAGACCCCCGGCCAGCCCTGCTCAAGCATGGACAGTGTCTGTGAAACCCCCACATCAGCAGGGCCTGGGCATGGTGGCATTGGCATCACATCATCAAGGTTCCCCTTGCCCTGCCGAGACATGGCTCTACCCAGCCCCTGGAGGGAAGGCCCAAAGCAGCCTGGCCGGAGGTTTCACTGCCAGCTCCATCCCCACTCTGGGCACAGAGCAGCTGCTGGGGCTGTGGCCAGGGCAGCATGAAGGGCTTTTACCATCCAAGACTAACACGGGCTTTGGTAAAGGCTCTGACATCCCCTGGAACATCTCAAGTTCAGCTGTGCCCCTGGAGTCACCCTTCCTGAAACAACAGGGCTCAGCCTCTGCCCTGCTCCGGTGTAGGAGGCCTGCTGGGAATTGGGGTTTAAGGCTGATCCCCCCAGCATCAGACACTCCCCAGGGCTGAGGAGAAAGTGCAGTGTTTCCACTGCAAGACACTTCTATAAATAGACTGACACCATTTCTCTGCTTCATTACCATGGACTTTTAGGCTATTTCCACTGTATTTCAGTTTGGCATGTTGATTTCCTTACAACTTGCTCCTGGGAACATCTGTCATGGTTTAAAGAGCAGAGCTCACTGGAAGGCAGGGGACATCTCCAACAGCCCAAGTCCAGGACAACAAACCCAGGGAGAAGGATTGGCCTCCTGGTTTGAATGGAGGGAAAGACTGGGGATGAGCTGTTTCCAGCTGAAGACTGCTGGCAGCACATGGGATGCCCGGAGTGCCATGGCAGGTATCAGAAATCTGCAGGAGGTGGCTGGCAGGGCTCCCTCACTGGCAGGACCCTCAGCCCCAGGGCTTGGCCTCGGCACAGGGTTGAGGGTGAGCATGGCCCCCAGGTGTGGGGCACTGGATCCCTGGGATCCTCACCCCCTGCCTGGAAAAAGGGCTGCACACCACAGATGTATGTGAACCCCTTCCTGGATTCCTCCACAAGGTCCTGTCCCCAGCTGGGAGATCTGGGGGAGGAAAGTGCGAATTTGGGGGGTCCACCTTGGCTGTGCCCTGGTGATGTGGCAGCTCGAGCACAGCGCAAGGGTGCACTGTCCCTCTGTCCCCTGGTGTGATGCTCCTTGAGCCACTGGCATCACTCCCTCCCTTGCTGAGGGCACAGAGGACGATCCCAGTCTACCCTCAGGGCATCCTGGGGCACTGGGGACTCCTCTTCCCCAGGGCTTTGGGACATGGGGTGAGGCAGGGCAGCCCCGAGCCTGCTGCCAGACACAGCACGGCCCCCCCACCGCGGCCCCG
>NW_008236193.1:1342560-1347912 GCF_000691975.1 Corvus brachyrhynchos | reverse complement strand
GGCCCGGCCCCTCCACTGAGTCACGGCAGGAGGGGGTGCCCAAGTGCCTGAGGACCCCATCAGCAGCTGAGCCCCTTTAGTACCCATCTCTGTGGGGATGTTGCTCGGTCACACCGTGGGCAGTCACACAGTTTGGGGAAAACCAGGGCTGACCCTATGCCACAGCCCTTCTGCCTCTCCAGTGTCACTGATCCCACTGCCAGGGTGGCGGTTGCTTTGCTCTCCCCTCCTCCTTCTCTTCTCATTCCCAGTCAGTCTCAGCAGAGATCCCCCTTTAGCTCAGAGTTTGCTGCTGGTCCCTGAAAACTAATGCAAGACCCTGGCAGCCTGGTCCTGCTCACACATCCTTGTGTCATCCTGGGCCAGCAGCTCCCACTGCCCCGGCTGCCTCCACCCCTCACAGCATTCCATCACCTTCTGTGAGGGAGGTCACTGCTGCCCTGCAGCACCCACAGCCAGCCAAGAAGCAAAGCTTGGCTTGGGAAGGGAGAGGAGAATGCTGCACCCCACACGGGCAGGCTGCTGGCTGCTGCACCCCCCTCCCCGCTGACAGCCAGGCTGCAGGCTCTGCCGAGCCTCTGCAGAAGCTCCGCGGGGTTCTGTGATGGCAGCAGCCACTAAATAATCTGTCAGGTCTTTCAGATGAAGTGGGGTGGCCAATGGCCAACAGGCTGGTGTGGATCAGAGCCTGGTGAGTGCAGAGTGAATGTGCACCCACCAGGGAGATTTTCTGAGCCAGTGGCCACTGTGAAATGTGCCAAACTTTGCATTAACACAGTGATAGATGTCTACAGGCACATCAAACCAGCAAAAACCATCCTTGGCCCACTGGGAAGCAAAGGCAGCAGCTGATTTGGATTTCCTCTGAAATAATGCAACTCCAGACAAGGATGCATTTGAAAAGCATGCAGTTCTCAAGGGCGTTTATCATAAAACCAAGGAATCATTAAGGTTGGAAAAGACCTCTAAGATCATTGAGTCCTACCATCAAACCAGGCCTGCAAGGTTCACCACTAAACCATGTCCCCAGACGCCACATTGAGCATTTAGGGCTAAAGACAGTGCAGTTAAAACCATGCCTGGCCACCAGCCATCTGGAAAGCAGCTCTCACTGGTGTCACATCCAGCGTGTGTCAACGCACTGCAAGGTGGGAGCAGATGTGGTGCACTCCAGTCTGACCCAGGGCCATGTGGATGGGATGGTCAGCACAGAGAAAAGTGGCAACTCCAGCGTTCATTTGTGGGTGAAATACCCCATGGCAATGCTGGAAATGGAAATCCCTCAAGAGCCAAACCCTGGGCTCACCAGTGAGTTAGCAGCCAAACAAGCCAGGCACATTAGGTTCTTCCATCTAAGAAATGTTCCAGATGTTCATATCTCTGCTTTGTGTTGTGCTCTGCCAACCCTCCCTCCCTGGGGAATGCACAGGGAGGAGAAATGCAGGGGAGAGCAGCTCTTTTGTGTTTGCATAAGCTTCCATCCCTCTGTCTGAACAGGAAACCAGTGAATTTCGGGAGTTAGGTCAATGCTGCCCAGGGAAATTCTGAGTTTGGCTAGGGGCAGTGAGAACCCGCAAAGCTGTCCTCAGCTGGGCTGGCAGCAATGGGCTGTGCTCAAGGAGGCATCCGTGAGCTTCCCAAAACCTTCCAGGGAGCATCCCCACCTCCTGCCCCAGCCCCCAGGAAAGAGTCAGCATCCTTCACCCTCCTTCTTTTTGCTGTTTGCTGATGAATAGCTCCTGGATCCTTAAGACACTTCCATGAGTCCTGGACTGAGGGCTGGAATTTCTGCAGCACTTCCCCACTGCTATGGAGAATCCACATCAGAAAGCTCATGTTGGGGTCAGTTCCTTTGGTCTTGGGAGACACTCTTCCCTTGGGGGTGTCAGAAAGGGGGGATCCACAGGAGCAGGGCTGAAGACCCCTTTTCCCACTTGGGATGGGACAAGCAGCTCACACCAGGGATGCACCTGGTTCTTGGCAATACATTATTGGAAAGTCCAAGGTGGACAATGCTAAAATGAAGTGTCATCTCCCACAGAAAATCCCTGACTGCCCAGGACTCACAGCTGCCTGTGGAGGACCCCGGATTTTGGGGGCTGCATGGAGGGACAGTGCTCCCCACACAGTGCAGTCATGTCTGGCCAACAGGAGAGGAGGATGCTGCCGAGGGCTTTGAAAGCACAAGGCATCAGAGCAACTACCAACACCCATGACCAGCACTTCACACCTGGGACCGCCACCAAATGCTCGTCCCTAGTACCAGGACCAGGATTTAGGATCAGTACCCAGGGCCACTCCCAGTACCAGCCCTCAGTACAAGCCCCAGCACCCAGTGCTGACTCCCAGCATGAAAGTGCTGATGTTCAACACCATCCCCAGCACAAAGACCCTGTACCTGCACCAGTGCACGAGGCACTGCTGTCCCAGATTTTGGTCCAACGAAACCAGTTTAGGGTTTGACCCTTTTGTGCACAGACTTTCCCAGTTTCTTATCCCTGACAAAGGAGAAGGAATGAACAAAATCCGTAAGGAAGGGGAAGGGGCTGCGGGTGGGCAGGAGGCCCTCAGTTGCCTGGGGCTGGGCGGGGCTGAGGTATCTCCTGCACGTGGCACAAAGAGCCACAAGAGCTGTTCCCCCTGAACATACCAAGCACATCCTCCCACGCCTGCGCCGGCTGCCCGGACAGGGTCTCCGGAGGAGATGAGCTCACTCAACAACCCTTCTTCCAGGCACTCGTGCTGCTGCCTTCAGAGCTTTATGAATATTGTAGCAAGGCCGTTCCTTTCATCTCTGCTTCTTTCCAGGGAGCCCCAAACCTTCTGCACATTCATTTCCACCTCACTATTCCTCTTAATTATTTAAACTTGCCTTCCCAAAAGCGGAGCCCTTCCATTATCACTCCTTCTTCTGAAGCACATGTGGAATTTGGGGACTTGCAAATCCACTCGACTTTTTCACATTCGTGCAGAGCAGCAGGTTTCCTCAGGCTCCCCTCCCTGCTCCCTTCCAGCCTGGCCCCAGGCCACATTCACAGAGGCCTCAGCCACAGAAACCTCAGAGCCAAGGCAGAGCACAGCAGCTTTTTACTGGGGTCCCGAGTGCTGAGGATGACTTTGATCATTTCCATGGCTCTTCTTGGTGGTCCTCCCCCAGAGATGTGTGTGGGGCCAGGTGTCCCTGAACTGCAGCTGTACCGACGTGGTTCATCCTAGAAAATTCCCTCGCTGCTCCGTGTCCAACCTCAGCAAAGCTGAAAGTACCTGTGAGAGCTCCCTGCAGGGCAGATCTCCTCCCTGCCCCTCTAATGAGACATCCTCAATTAATTGCCTTTTAACGTAGGAATGCCAAGCCCAGCTCCCCAAATACATAAAGTAAAAACCTGGCAGCTCAAATGCTGTTGGAGAAATGCAGTTTTCAATAAAACAGACCTATATTAACACCTTCTCTGTCTACTTCTGAGAGGTGGCAGCTGCATTTGGGCACCACCACGTGTCTCCTCCTGCTGGCCCAGCTCCCAGCTCCCCATGCTGCTGGGATCCAGCCACAGCTGAAAAAGGAGGGTCTGCTGGAGCTCTGGGGATGCTGGCAGGACACAGGAGCAGCTTTGACACATCTCAATCTCCTGTCATGCCTGAACCTGCCGGCTGCTCAACAGCCAGGGCTTTGTGGCTGCACCAGCCCTGCCCGCGCTGCGCCGTGCTTGGGTGTGAGCAGTGTGGCCAGAACGTTTGCTGGAGCAAGAGACCCCTGGCCACTGCTCTTTCTCCCCATCCTGCTATTGGTGTGCCATTTTCTGCTTATCTCATACCCTAAGGGTCTCTTGGTTTGGCTCGTCCTCCCTGAGGCCACGGTGGGAGGATTGGGGTTTTCTCACCCCACTGAAGGGGACAAGGGTGATGAGGAGGTGCAGTGTGTCCTTCATGGACACCTGGTGGGTCACTTCCACCAGCTGTGCACTATTCCTGTTTTACTGTTATTTGTTTATGCATTTATTGGTACTCAGCTGCAGGCTGGAAATGGGGTGGGGGCTCCCAGGGGGACACTGGTGTGGAGGGGCTGCCAGAGCCCCCAGCCTCCAACACCACCAGCAGCATCAGCCGAGCAGGGAGACCCCACTCAGAGCGGCTCCTTGCTTCACAACCCCCCAAAATACTCCAACAGAGGTGCATGCAACTCCTCTAGGGCTGTGTCAGCCATGTCCTGGGTGGACATTGGGAATTGTCGCTGTGGCATCACTGACTGATGACCCTGTGGCCCCAGCCCTTAGGGGGTCCATCCCTTCCCCACCACCCTGACTTGGTTGGTGGCCGGTCCCCAGCAGTGGGACCCCTCGCCCGTTGTGGCCAGGCCAGCACTCGCCTCCATGTGTCACTCCCTGAATTAATCATCAGCCTCACTCTGCACTCGACTCCTCACTTAAAGAGATTTTTACACATTAAAAATTCACAGCACTAAATGATTGATGGCTAAGGCCCCCTGCACTCCAAGGAAGAGCTCAGGCTGCTCCAGCTTCACTTCCCACCAGGACTCCAGCGTGTCCTTGTCCCCAGCCATCCCCTGTACTGCACTGGGCATCATCTGGGGGAGAAAAACAGCACGGCAGTGACCCCCCCTCCCCCCCAAAAAAAAGGCACCATTAGCTCTCTAGAGCTGCTGTTGGTCTGATGAAGGTATTTTAGGTGGTGGAGCATCTCCAGGGCCCTGGAATGTGCCTGTTGTGGCCATCACCAGTGAGAACGGGATGCTCTACTCCTGTGTGGGGTCTTGGGAGGGCCTCAGGGGGGCTGTTTGCCAGCCTGAACAGCACAGAAGAGGGCTGCAGGCTTGAGTGAGAGCTGCAATGGAGGCCTTCTGTTCTCTCCTCCCATGACTCCATCTTTCTGTGTAATCCCAAGCCGTGGCTGGTGTTTGGGAGCAGCAATTGAGGGGCTGCATTGGTCGGGGGGGGAGAATAAACCTTTGTGCTGACCTGGGCCATGTGGGCTCTTGTCCGTCCTGTCACTGTCCCGAGCAGTAACAAGCTCTTGCCCCCATCTCCCCCAGGGCCCTGCTGCTTCCTGTCCCCAGCCAGCACCCACCCCATGCCCCCACCTGAGGCCCCTGCCCCCGACACCCTCCAGCATGGACCCCCAGAACCCACCCCCTAAAGCCATCCCCTAAACTCATCCCCTAAAGCCACCTCCAAAACTCATCCCCTAACCTCACCCCCAGCACTCACCCCCTAAAGCCATCTCCTAAATCCATCCCCAGTACCCATCCCCTGAATCCATCCCCAGTACCCATCCCCTGAATCCATCCCCTGCATCCATCCCCAGTACCCATCCCCTCAATCCATCCCCACTACCCAT
>NW_008236193.1:1335567-1341987 GCF_000691975.1 Corvus brachyrhynchos | reverse complement strand
CCCCTCACCCTGCCACTCCCTCCCCCTGCCACCCCCTCACCCCATCACTCTATCGTCCCGTCACCCTGCCGGTGCGTCCCCTTGCCACCCCATCACCTTGTCAACCTGTCACCCCACCCCGGCTGCTCCCGCAGGCTGATGTAACTTGCTCCCAAAGTTCCCCCGGACGCAGCCCCAGAGTTCACGCTGGGCAGACCCCGACATGCTGCTCCCCTCACCAGCGAGCTCGGCACCTCTGCAGTCCCCCAGCCCCAGCTGTGCCGTGATGCCCTACTCCCCACCCCAGCCACCACTGCCTCCATTCCACTCTGCCCGGTGGGTCCTGGGGTCCTTTGGCCACCCTGCGGCATCTCCCTCCTGTTCAGAGCTCGATGGGCTGCACCAGCCACCGCCCATGTGTTTGGCCGGGCTTTGGCTCCCCATCTCCTGGAATCCTCCTCTGTCCGGAGGGACGCTTCCTTTCGTGCTCCCCCCACACCCTGCTCGACCTCGACACCCAGGGCCCGTGTTGCACCCCTCAAACACACAGATAACACACTGAATCATTAACAACTGTCCCTCATTTCAGGTGTCTGTCCTTCTCTCAGAGGAGACGTGTTTGGAGCAGTGCCAGGGGGCCGGAGCATCACTCCTGCCACCCAGAGAGCCCCAGATGCCCCCAGGTGCCAGTAGCACTGCAGGTGCTCCCTGCCCCCGTGGCTGGGGGACCGAATCGCTCTGTTCTTCTTTTCTTCCTCGAGGGAGAAGGCGCAGGTCCCACATGCCTGGCTGTTCCCTGTCCCCGGAGTTTAGGTGGGCTCAGACCAGCAAGTTCAGAGGCACCACCTACATTGTGCAGCATCTGCAGGAAAAACTCCCGTAGATCAGACACTTTCCAGCTTCCCTGCTCGCTAGCAAAAAACGAACCAGCTGGATGCTGGCACCGGGGCAGTGCGGACACGCTGGGGCTCCCGGACAGAGGCTGGCGGGAGGGAGTTCCTGAAGTGGTGGCGATGGATCCACGCTTGGGGAATGTGTTCCTGTCTTGCAGATGGAGTGAGAAGTTCCCGGTGGAGATCCGAGAGCAGAGAGCAATGCCAGAAGTGCTGCTCGGAGGAGGATTCAGGCTCCGACCCGCCCCCGGAGGGGGGGAGCGGGAAAGCCCCTCTGCTTGGCCCCGCTCCACCTCTGCCAGCTCAAAGGCACGATTGTCTGCCCGCACCAGCTGTGCCGCTTCGGGCGGCGGCACAGAGGGGCTTTTCTGCTCCTCTCAATGACAGATCTGTGCCATTCCCGTCGGGAAGGTCCCGCTGCGTCGCCCCGGCCCTTGCCAGATCCCCGGCAGCCGGGAACCTGCCGGCCGCGGGCGCCGGCCGGAGAAGGGCGCTCTGTGTGCCGGACACAAGTGGCCTCACCCGATTCCGCTGGAAATGTCAAAAGGGAGCCGGATGCCGTCAGCCCGAGGGCTCTGCGGCGGAGGGAGTGAAGCTGGGGCAGGGAGAGTGGACACCTGAAAAAAGCTGGAAATAACTCCCCGGGGAAACACTGGGTGGCTTGCTCCTGGCTGTGCAGGGCAGAGAGGCATCTGCTGGGCAGGAAATTCCCTCTTTGTCCTAAGGACTCAGCTGGAGTCTTTGCTGGATGCTAGAGGGCAGAGAGTACAGAAGCAGAAGGGATTGGGGGCTAGTTTGTGCTCCCGGTGTACAGCCAGCCCCATCCTGCTCTGCAGGATGAAGGGATGAGCTGGAAACCAGTGGGTGAAGCTGAGACACATCACTCACCAGGTGATGGGGACATCCTTGTCCCCACGCAGGCCAGTGTCCCTGCTTACCACCAAGGGCTGGGGATCTCAGGGCTGCTGCCCCTGAGCAAGGGCATTTCCCACAGAGGACAGGGCTGCAGCTGGGACCCCACCCTACTGCAGGACTGAAGTCGCAGGAATTCACAGAGGCAGATGTCCCCCTCTCCAGGAGTCACCCCTTTTGGGGACAATCAGTGTGGGCACCTATTTTTAAAACCCATTTTACAGCCTGCTGGCTACAGGTGGACATGAGGGCCCAGAGCCCCTAAAGGAATGGCCATTTTGAAGGAGTGAAGTGTTTCAGCCAAGAACACAGATTTTCAAGGCAACCCAGGCTGCAAATCCTCCATGCGCAGCATGGTCCCAGTACCGGAATGTCCCAGACACGGGAGCATCCCGCTGATGGGTCTCACTGACCGTTGGGGTGTGTTAGGGCCACATAAGAGCAGGACATGCCGGCCGTTGGGGCAGGTGCCCCGGGGCAGCCAGCGGGGCTGGCCCGCGGCCAAAGCAAACCCCAGCTGCGGAAAGCCCGCACGGCATTTCCCTCAGCACTGATAAGGCTGAGCTGCAATTGCAGCCACGAAAAAGCTGTCCTGGCCTTCCCCAGGCTAGCCGAGGGCTGTGCCAAGCACATCAAGGATTGCCCGAGATAAAAGCCCATGCCCACTGTGCCGCACAGGCACGAAATGTCACCTGCGGCCGGCTAGATCAGAGGGGACATGGGTGGGGGGACAGGGGACGAGGGCATCCTGCACCTGGACTAGGGCTGGTCTTGCAGGGCCGTGCTGGAGACAAGAGGACACACTGGGTCACATACCTTAGTGGAACGTAGCGGGAGGTGGCATGGGGCAGGAGGTCCCCAGGGAGAGGGTATCATTGCAGGTGCCAGAGCATAGCCCTAGACTGGGTTCAGGGAGGAGGTGATGGGTGGTGGGAAATGGCAAGGCAGAAGGCACTTGGCAAGGGGTCTGTGTGGTGGCTGTCCCGCTGTTGGGGTTTGGCTTCCCCCAATGGCTTCAGCCTCCATGCAAGCCCCTTCCCTGCCAGCTCAGCTGGGTCTCAGCACCATGTGTGCACCCACAGCTCCTCGGGGACCCTTCCCCAGGTCCTGCCAGGTCCTCCCCAGCTGGGGAAGTGGCTGCAGCTCCACTCTTGGGCTCTTTGTTTTGCTGCAGCAACCCAGAGAGGAAGGATCTGAGCAGAGAGGCGACGAGAGGAAACGAGCTTTCTGTTCACTCCCAAACCTGCAGGCAGAAAACAAGGACATCCTGCTGGGGTGGCTGAGCTGGGACGCTGTGCCTGTAGGAGCACAGCATGCTGGGCTGGGATATTGCTGGCATTGACACCCTTTCCTACAGGGACTGGGCCAGACAGAGCCTCACAGCTTTTGCCTCTGGTCCCACGCCATGCCTGGCCTGGCCAGCTCATTCATGGGGCCATGGAGGGGGTGGTGGAGCCAGGAGCCAAGCTCAGGCAGGCTTGGTGGAGCTGGAGCAAGCAGAGATGAACTCAGGCAGCCAGGAGATGGCTGGAACACATCTGATCATCTGTTTCCCAGGCGTACCCTGAGCACTCTCAGCTCCTCCCTGCCATGGGCCACCACTGGCCAGTCTGGACACCCAGGACTTCGGAGCCCACTGCCTCAGAAAGGACCGAGATGCTCAGGGCTGTAAGATCCTGCTGTGCATGGAGGTGTGCCCCCAGGGTGCCCAGGGAACAAATGGAGTCATCCAGAGCTGCAGCAAGCGGAATGGCTCGTGATGCAGCATGTGGGGCTGCAGCCCTTTCCCACCAGCATCTACAGCAGCATTTCTCCGGGTCTCTCCATCCAAGAGCCGTCTGAATGACACAGAATGACACAGCCAATGCCTGCTTGTAGCCTGCCAAAAGCCTGGCCAAGCTTTGTGTGTTTTCTCATGTGCCAACACCACCCAGTTCCTGTGCTGTGTGCAGAGGGACAGGGATGCAGCCTGTTCTGTCAGCCTGCAGTCACCTCCAGCTCTCCGGGCTCTGTTCCCAGCACGCTGTGGAGAAGCACCCTGTGCTGGTGTGAGTCACAACCCATGCACACAGGCACACACATTTCCTACTGCCCTGATGGGAAAAGAGGCATGATCACATTCACAGTCCCAGTAGGGACTGACAGAGAGAAAAGGATTGGGATTCACAGAGAAAGTAATTTTTTGAGACCTTCTTCTGGACCAAAAAAAGCTTTTAAATGTATCTGATTCTATCAAACACATCAGCTCCTGGAGCTTTTTGTTCAGATGGACACTCTTAGGAGGGTCAGGGCTGGTTTTGATGGGCGTCATGAAGGAACAGCTGTGCCAGACCCAAAAATGTTGCCATGAAAGTCAGCAAAGCCCCAGACAGCTGAATGACAACACTCCAGAACCAGGAAACCACTGAGATTTTTCGGCAGAGCTCCCCCTACAAGAGGAACAGAAGCCTGGCTAGCCCTCCCCACCCCTCCATGCAGAGTTATGGGAGAGATGCTGAACACAAGAGTTTGGTCCCATACTGTGGAAGTCCCTGGTCCTCACCTGTAGCCTTTCCCAGACTGAGCATCTGTGCATCTTTCACCCACACAGGCACCAGTCCTAACACCCACAGCCACACAGCTACACAGGTCTGGTTAACCCAGACCTTGGCACAGGTGTGGGCGCAGCCACTGCCATTTGCCTCCAAGCCTGGGTTCAGCTACACCTGCTGGGCTCTGCTGGCCCGGATGGGCAGGTGCCACAGCTCAGACCGGTCCTGGCTTGGCATCCCTGGTGCGAGGTGAAGCCACCACGCCAGTCGCCAGCCAAGGCTTCAGAAGCAATTTGCTTCGTGTGATCTGCTCCTGGATGCAGATGGGATTTACACGGAGTGTGAATACCAACCAGCCCAGGTGAGCTCTCTGGCCATGGCCTCATATTTGAGTCCCACATAGTTTCTGCAGAAAACAATGAATACTAGAAACAAGGGCTGTCCCTTGGGTTTGACTCTTCTCAGTGACCAGAACTTAAAGCCAGAGGAGTCTGATCCCTGCAGGGAACAATGCCATCCCCCTTGTTCAAAGGCTGCTGGTGAGTCTCAGCCTGGAAATATCTCTGAGCTGCCAGTTTTGTGATGCAGCACCACATTCAGGCGGCCCCAGGGCTGTATTTCTTTGGTGGTACTGGGTGGTTCGAAGTCTCCCCACTCTTCCACAGCTCAGCCCCCGTGCCGGGGTGGCAGCAGTCACGTGGGGGTCTGGCACCCACAGAGCTGCAGTGACATCACTTTCCCAAGCTCATGTTTCCTCAACTCCTCCTTTGTTGTTTTTTTCCCTTTGCAGGGAGGAAACTAGAATTGATGCCTGGAGGTGGGTGACATTTTTGTCAGAGGTCCAAGAGCAGGAGTGAGGGACCTGGACGTGGGCCCATCATGGAGCTCTGAGCCAGGATGTGGGGCATGAGCTCCACATCACAGCTGGGCACTGGTGGGACTTGGCTCATGACACCAGATTTCACCTCCCCGACCTGGACAGAGAAGGTAAAGCCGCACAGTGCAGAGGAGGCAACCGATTTCTTCTGCAAGCAGTCAGTGAATCGGCAAGAGCAGTGCTATTCCAGACCTGCTCTGGAGACCGATTGAGGGCGTGAAATCACCAAGTTCATTACCACAGGATGCTGGGGAGGCCAAGTATGTAAATGGATTGGAGAGGGACGAGGTCTGTCCATGGAGGTAGATTCATTAGAGCTATTAAGGTACTTCCGTCCGGATGCAAACCCTTTCCCAGGAAGTCCCCAAACTGCCAGCCAGCAGCTGGGAGGGACGTCGGGAAGCACATCTTGTTTCTCCTGCTCTTCCCGTGAGTAGTGTTACAGAAGAGCCAGACATGGAAAAATACCCCTGAGGTTCAGAGCTGAAAAGGAAAGAAAAAGAAGCAAAAATCCTTGCTGAGGGTTTCAGCACTGAAAGAGTCTGGAGCAGTCAGTGAGGGCAAGCTCAAAGGTGGGGAATGGCCGGGGTCCTTACGGGATGGGGGAGAGCCCAGAGCTCGCGGCTGAGCTACAAACACGGGAAGCAGGCGCGGAAGAAAGCTGGCAAGAAAAGGAGACAAACAGCCGCTGCTGGGACGGGAAGGGCTGCCAGGAACCCGGCGGGGCCAGGCCCGGGAAGCCCAGCCAGGGCCAGAGGCACACGGCTCCCGGCCATGCGTGGGACGAGGGCAAGATGTGCGGGGGGCGGCTGTGCTGGGGGGAGCACGATGGTGCACAGAGCTGGACCCCAGCCACCCGCGGGGCCCCGGGCAGCAGCGGGGTTGAGCTCAGGGCAGAGGATACCCCAGCAACGGGGTGATGTGGGCAGGGGATCCCCCTTTCTGCAGGGTCACCATTCCCGAGGTGGACAGGTTGGGGAGAATCCCGTCCCCAGCGTGACTGGAGTAGGCGCACCCCATCCCCAGGGTAATCAGGACAGGGGACGTGGGGGTGACGAGGGTAGGGGACACCCCTCCCCCCAGGTGACCAGGACGGGGCACATTCCACCCTGGCCGGCCACGGGGACAGCGATATCCCCTCCCCAGGCGGAGAGGGGGCTAGCGGGGATGCCGCGGGGCGAGCGGCCGGGGGCGGTCTCCGTCCCGTCGGGCCCGGGGCCGGTCCCCG
>NW_008236193.1:1329424-1335114 GCF_000691975.1 Corvus brachyrhynchos | reverse complement strand
GCACCCCGGGGTGCTGGAGGTCGCCCAGGGGCGCCGGGAACCCGTAAGGTTGGGGATGCTGGTGGACTCCCAGGGAGCTGGGGAACTGCAGGGCTGGGGATTCTGGAGACTCCCTGGGGTCCTGGGGACCTGTTCGGGCTGGGTGTGCTGTGCGTTCCCCGGGTGGTGGAACCCGCAGGGCTGAGGCTGTGACTTGGCACCCCAGGCTGCTGCAGGCCCCTCTGGGGTGCTGAAGGGCACAGGGGTGCTGCGGGGTTTGGGGTGCTTGTGTGTGCACATGTAGAACCCGCCATGGGGTTGTGCACGGTGCTCTGTGTGTACCCCAGCTGTACCTGGGCACCCTGGGTGTAAATTTAAACATTTCATCTCCGAGCCCCTCCTGACAGCAGGATGAGCCCAGGCCATTGCTGCTGATCCCATGTGTTGTCAGCAGGACCGAGGGAATCGGGAGGTGTTGGTGGAAGGTGCTGGTGGGCAGCTGTGGTGAGGATTCGAGGAAAGGGGTTGATGTTCTCTAGTGAAGCTGTAGGGAGCCTATAGCGCTATAGGTGTGAGGGGGCTGGTAGAGCTGATCCCCACGGGCGTGAGTCTGTGTGTGGACTGTACACCTGTTGTCCAGGTCGTGTGTGAGCTCAGGGAGGTCCTTGAGGGGCTGGAGCGGGTGCAGAGTGTGGGCAGCCCCTTTGGCCTCCTAGCCAACTGGGCCATCAATGACAACAACTCCAGAAATAACAGTCCAACCCTGAAATTAGGCTGTTGAGATGATCGAAGCATTTCCCTTTCTCTCCCTGGGTCGGTGTTGTGCACCCACCCACCTGGATCCGACTCCTCCAGGAGAAGCTCCAGCATAGACAGCGTGGCCAAGGTGGCCTGGGCAAATAGACAAAGGCCCTCCCATACAGCCCCTGCAACAGGGGACAGGGACAGGAAGGTGTCATGAGCCCTGGGTACCTCCTGCTGCACCCAGCCACAGTGCTGGCAGGTGACGCTGCAGGTGACAGGCACGTGTGACAGCTGGCTGTGTGCGAGAAGCCTGAATCCTGGCAGGTTGCTGGCAGTGGAGGAAGCCGTGTGCTTGCTCGGTGATTTCCCTTTAACTTTGGAACAGCCTCAGTTCCAAGCTTCAGGGCTTATCGCCTGCACAGAGCTACGAGGGAAGCGTGCCTGGATGAGAGAAATCAAGTTGCGCTGGCCAGGGCTGCTCTGGACTCTGTTCTTCTCACATTCCTCATGACCTCAGTATTTTGGCTCAGGAGGAGAGCTGGGGAGAACCCTCCCTGTGTCCAGCCCCGGCCGCGCCGGTGGAGCAGCTCGCGCTGCACTGCAGCAGGTGGTTGAACCGGGCCGAGGGCTGCTACAGCTGTGCCCCTGGAGAGGGAAAGGGCCCAAAGGTCGCAAGCTTTGGGAGCAGCTCCCCCAGACCTCTCCTCTGCCAGTCCAGGAGCTTGGGAACCCCAAGGGGAAATTGCCCCATGAGGCCAGAGGTCCCAGAGTGCTGCCTGCAGCTGGGGCTGGGGCATGAGGACCAGGTGGTACCTGGGCTGTGCCAGGATGCCCAGCCTCCTTCATCCCTGGCATGGCTTCTTATTGTAACCGAGCGGAGCAGCTCCAGTTTTTGGCTCCAAGTTTCTCATGTTGGCATTGGTACAACAGCACGAGGGGAAAATACAGGTTTGAGCCCAGGGCAAAGCATAGCCCTGCCTCCACGGGGGTGGTTGGGTCCCTGCGCATCCTCCACCTCTTCCCCTCGCTGCCAAGCCTCCCTGCCAGTCCTTTGCTTGTACCATCCTGCTTTTCTGTCAAAACACCAGGGCTAGAAACAACACTCATTGCTTCCAAAGGGAGCTGGGATCATGTAAGGGCCCCCCTCAGGGGTCCATGTGCCCAGCCCCTTCAGCAACCTGCACCAGTGCCCAAGGGAGCAGCTGAAGCTGCTGAAAATCAGCCTTTGGCACCAAAGTGGCTGGTACAATTAGCCCCACCAAGACTTCAGCCCACGTGGAGGGCGGCTGCCTGAGTGGTGCCATGGTCGTGGCAGCCAGGTCTGGCTGGTGCTGACAGTGGCTGGGCCCCAGGTGCGGGGACTCAACCTGCTGCACACTGGGACCATCCGCCCCCACTGCTCCAGTCCAGCCCCACGCCTCTTCCGCAGCCCAGGGACAGTGTGCACGGCCCAGAGAGCTTGGGGGGTGTTTGCACCTCGCAGGAGGGTTTGAACATCATGGGGTCTCTGGGGCCATTTGGACGTGGTTGGGAGCTGGCAGGTCCCATCACCTTTTTTGGAGCTGGATGAAGACAGAAACTCCTGCCCTGGGTCCAGCCCGTCCTGTCAGACCAAAAGAAGTGGGGTCTGGAAGCAGTGGGAGGATGTCCCCCACAGTCAGGATGCAGCTGCTGACGTCAGCTGAAGGGCCATAGGAGGTGGCAGGTGATGAGCAGCCTGTCCCCAGCTCAGTGGAGGGGACACCAGAGCAGTGCTGGTGCAAAGGGTACCTTTGCTGCTGCAGTGGTGTGGGAGGCTTCCAGGCCTCGGCAGAGGAGGTTTTTCCTGTCCCCAGGCAGGACAATACCCGGCCAGGCGGCGGAAGGGAGCTGCCGGCCACTTCCCCCCGAGGAAACGCACCCGCTGGCTCTGGCTCCTGTTGCTCTCTCTTCCTCTTGTTTGATTTACAACGTGTGTGGAGCCCGGTGGGAAGTTTGTCCTGGCCCCAGCACTGTTTAATTACCTGCAGCAAGGGCCATGCAGAGGAGGAAGCCAAACACTTCCCAGGGTGGGAGGGATTAGACGAGGTGGGGGATGTGTGGACCCTCTTGGGCATGAAGCCAGCAGCTAGGAACGGTGGATGCCAGCATGGAGCCAGGATGTTCCCAGAAGAGGTGGAATGGGTGCCAGCTTGAAGCTGGGATGATCCTGAGGGAGGTGGAATTTGGGATGTGCATCGGCTGTGGATGGGTTGGCAGAGGAGTGGGAGAGCCCCAGAATCCATCCCGGTGACTAGTGGGAAGTGTTTTATCTCTGCCCAGTTGGACTCAGCCCCCAACCCTGTGCACTGGGCCGGGGGTGGGAGGCTGCCGCGGTGCCCGGCCTGAGCCTGGCCTGGCGCTGCCACAGCTGCTCTGCTGGCTCCACGGGGTCAGGGCGAGCCGAGGGCTGGAGGCTGCAGCGCCGGGGCCAGGGAGTGGCTGCGACATCGGCGTGAGCAGCGGGGGCGAGGGGCGGATGTGGGGGTTTCTGTGCAGCCAAGGCCAGATCCTGCACTGTTCCCTGGGCAGCGCCGAGCCTCAGGTTGCCTGAGGGCTGAGCCCAAGCCACCATTCCTTCGTGGCATTCCTCCTCCCCTGCTTTCTTCTCAAAATAGTCCAGTGCCAAATGTTCTGCCCACCAACAGCTGCTCAGCCACCTGTGCCCCATGGGCAGAGCTACCGAGACCCTGATGCCATGCACAGCAGCCATGGGTGCTCCCAAGGTGCTGTTGTCCCATCCTGCTCCAGGAGCACTTCACACCTGGGCCCCAGCATCCAGATTCTGCCAGATGTTGCAGCAGGTCCCAGCTCAGTGCTCACAGATGGTGGCATCCCCAGCCATGAGCTCACCTCTGGACCACAGCTGTATCCTGTTTGCTCTCCTCCAGCGTGTCCATGCCTGGCTCCTGGGAAAACCAGGCTCCCATTTCATTCCCCTCTGCCTTATCCCATGTTATTGATAGGGAAAAGCAGTCAGGTCTCTCCTGGAGGTCATTGGCCCCTCAGGACACCCCTGAGGCCTTGTGGTGCACCCTGGGCAGCAAGAATGGACATCACACGCAGCACTGATGGGTGCTGGCAGCTCCCTGCAGTCGCGTGGCTTTGCCAAAGCATCGGTTCCCTTTATCCAAAGCAAACTTCGCACTGAGTATTGCACCTATACAGGTTTCAGCCTCCTTTTTTTCCTGGCCTGCTCCCACTGTATGGCCAAGCTCCAACTCGTGACCCTCGGAGCTGGCAGCATGGCCATCCCAGCCGAGCTGCGGAGCATTCCTTAAATGTACAAACAATCCCGGCCCCACAGGCAGCACTGTGAGCGCCCGGCCACCGGCTCCAGTGTCAGCCCTGGGCTGGGGGAGGCCAGGGGACCTGGCAGATGACGGGGGGCAGCCAGAGGGCTCTCCCCGGGCGGGCAGCAGGGCTGTGTGTCTGCCTGGGGCTCGCCAGCCCTGGGGTCACAGGGTTTGGTCTCGTTGTTGCAGGTTGATGGTCCCCTGGTCAGCAGCACTCTGGGGAGAAGATGGCTCAGCCGGCACCCCTGAACCAGAACCTCCCAGGTAAAGAGACCAGGGCTGTCACCAGGTAGTGACAGTGGAAGGAGTGCGAGGGGGGTGGCAGGGCTGAGCTGTCCCCTCCCAGCCCCGTGGAGTTCCTCACTGCAGCACCAGCCCTGACATGGAGTGGGTACCCTGTGACGCCCTATGGCACCGAGGGTGCTGGAGACAGACACATCACACATCATGGAGGGGAGGGGCCTGCAGGCTGCAAATTCTGCAGTTATAACCCAGTTGGAAAAGCCGTCCTGTCTCCACCAGGTCCCTGCCTTACTGTCCCTGCTCCTCTTGCAGATCTTGGGGGCCCGTTCTTGTACCGGGACCAGGACGATGGAGAGAAGAGCTCGTATTCCGTGGAAACCCCCTACGGCTTCCTGCTGGACCTTGATTTCCTGAAATATGTTGATGATATTGAAAGTGGCCAAACACTCAAGAAAGTGCCACTGCCTCGCAGGGCAAAAGGGTCCCGTGCACCATCCAGCACCCTGCGCAGCCCCAGCAGCCACGCCAGCGCCTGGACCTCCACCGAGTCCCTCACCTCCACGGCCAGCGAGGAGGGCAGGACTGCGCTGCTGCTGTCCCCGCACGGCCGAGCACCCCTGGAGCCTGCGAGCAAGCCAGCCTCCCACCCCATCTCACCACCACCAGTACGGCTGCTTCCACCTCCCACCCGCAAGTGCCTTGTGCGAAACCCGCGGGTGGAGAAGACCTTGCTGGAGACGAGCAGGAGGCTGGAGCAGGAGCAGGGCCATTTGCAGGATACTGGCGGTCCCTCCCACAGTGGCCTGCCGGGCGCCCTGAGCCAGCCACCCCACTGGGTGCCGGTGGGCTCCGAAGGCCAGGCGGGCTGGGGCCGGGTGAGCCCTGGCAGCTCGGGGCGCAGCACTCCGGCTGCGGGGCTCAGCACGGCCCCGCTGCAGCACGTGCGGGAGCAGATGGCTGCAGCCCTGCGGCAGCTCCGGGACCTGGAGGAGCAGGTGAAAACCATCCCCCTCCTGGAGATGCAGATCTATGAGTTGAAGAGGGAGAAGGCAAAGTTGCTGGAGAAGCTGTCAGCAGAGCCTGGCGAGGCACTGTATCACCCCTCTGGCTCTGAGGCAGGGACAGGGGCTGAGGAGCCGCCCCGCACGGGGCCAGAGAGTGAAGCAGAGCCAGCGAAGGGGCGAACGAGCAAAATTGTAGAGCTGAGGAAGCTGACAGAGAAGCTGGCTGTGCCGGAGCGGGGCATCAGGGCTTGGCCAGGCAGGAGCCCCAGGGTGGCTGAGAGGCCGTGCCGCTCTGTGGCAGTGGGTGAGGACCGGGCCATGACAGATGCCGTCTTCTACTACCGGTCGCAGCAGGAGAGCGGGGATGCACCAGGCGGCGGCACACGGGGGCGCAGGGATGTGGGCG
>NW_008236193.1:1324269-1329066 GCF_000691975.1 Corvus brachyrhynchos | reverse complement strand
AGCAGTGTCCTGGCAGGAGAGGAGAAGGAGCCTGGTGCGGGCAGTGTGATGCAGCCTGGCCTGGGTGACAGCCTGAGCAGCCCCTCAGTGCCGGCTGCAGGAGCAACAGGGGGGATGTGCCCAGACAGCCAAGCCCCTGGGCCAGCTGTGCTGGAGACGACACACAGCAACTGGGACCCATCCCCAGTGCAGGACAGTGGAGCTGCCCCAAGCCCTGTGGCCGGTGAGTGTCACCAGCAATGATGCCAGGGTCTGGATTGGAATATTCCTGCAGGAAGAGAGAGGCTGGCCCTGTCGGGGACAATGCCTGCAGGGCCAACTCTACTCATGCCCCAGCAGTTGCCCATGTCCCTTTCATGCCTGCCCGGGGGTCTAGGGGGTTTGGGGTGCTTGGCTAGCCCCAGGGAGAGACTGTTTACAAGAGCATGTAGTGACAGGACAAGGGGGAATGGTTTCAAAACGACAGCAGGTTTAGGTTAGATATTACGCAAAATTCTTTACTGTGAAGTGGTGAGGCCCTGGCACAGGTTACCTAGATAAGTTCTGGATGCCCCATCCCTGGAAGTGTTTAAGGCCAGGTTGGATGGAGCTCTGAGCAACCTGGTCTAGTGGAAGGTGTCCCTGACTATGGCAGTGAAGTTGGAATGAGACGATCTTTAAGGTCTCCTTTAACCCAGACCATTCTGTGATTCTGAAATTCTATGATTCTTGCTCACTGGCCCTTGACATCCATCTCTTTTCCTGTAGGAGCCCTGAAGTCGATCATGAAGAAGCGGGATGGTGCTCCCCGGAGTGAGGCGGAGGGCAGCAAGAAGAGCCTGCAGTTTGTGGGCGTGCTGAATGGGGAGTACGTGCTCAGGGGCTCCTGCCACCCCCGTGAGCCAATCCTGGTCCCCTGCATCCCTGTCCTGGGCTGGGGCCAGTGGCAGGGCCTGAAGGGGGCCAGGCTGGTGCTGTGTTGCCACTGAGCATCCTCCTTCTGTGCAGGTATGAAAGCACATCCAGTGAGGAGGAGGAAGAAGGCAACAGCTCCTCTGAGAAGGCTTCGGCCAACAGCTCCAACAGTTCGGAGCAGGGAGACACCGAAACCTCAGAGGAGGAGGCCGGAGAAGGCACGTGTGAGCCCAGGCTGGAGTGCAAGGGGACTGATGTGACCCTGCTGGAGCCCCCTGAGGTGAAGGAAAAGTAAGTGCCAGTGGGGAAGGCTCCCTGCTCCAGGGCCTTGTGCAGCTGGGAGCCATGGCACTGGCCCTGCCAGCTCGGGGCATCTGCCCCAGCTTCAGTGCCATTGGTGGGAAAAACCCATTCAGCTCCTGCAGAGACCATTCAGCAGAAAACAATCCTTCCAGTTTCTTGGGTCTCCTAAGGAAAGAATGAGAGGCCCCAGATGCCCCTTTGCTGCAGAAGATAGTTTAGAGGGGGACAAAAAAACCCAACAGCCTTCAATAGCATTTTTCAACAAAAGGAAAAAAAATGTGGCCTAAGAATGGGTGAATTGTGCCCAAGCACATCCATATAAGGCTCCTTTCTATGGAGGTTTGCAGAGGCTGAAGCAGCAATGGTGCAGCCACCAGGCTGGAGGTTGCACTCTGGGGACCTCGTGGAGTTACAGGCACTAGGGAGCTCTGCAGGGGAAGTCAGGGTGCTCCACAGGTTTGGTGGGGTGATGCAGCCCCACACTGCAGACATCCTCATGCTCTCCACAGGTTCGAGCTAAGCCCCAGGATGAGGGAGGCCTGCCTCATCGTCAAGACCCACCTGGGCCACCCCGGTGCTGCCAAGAGCAAAGAGGTGGTGAGTGGAGCACTGGGGTGGGATGGCTTGCCCAGCCCCTGCCAACATCCCCCAGGGCTGGCCCTACCCAGAGAGGGACCAGCAAAGCCTGGCTCAGCACCTTCCCCCAAAATACAGCCCTTTGCTCCAGGGTTTGTCCCAGATACCGCAAAGCCCATGTGGACTCAGTTCAGGCCATGCCCAGCATGGGTTTGGGCAGTTCAGGGTCCTGCCTTCACCCACCCCCTCTGGAGCAGGGATTCTGCTCCCCGCCCCGGGCTGGCAGCAGGGGTGCGTGCCAGGGTGCGAGGCCCTGCAGAGGCTTAGCGGGAGCTCAGCCCCTCTCTGCCCACAGCTCGCCAGCAGCAGCCTGGTCCTTCAGGAGTGGTTCCGTCTGTCCAGCCAAAAGTCGTCCGTCCCTGACACAGTTGCCAACCACCTCCTGGCCTTTGCCGAGGTCTCACCAGCTCTCCTGACCCACGTGGTGAACCTGGCAGACGGGAATGGCAACACGGCCCTGCACTACAGTGTCTCCCACTCCAACTTCCACATCGTGCGGCTGCTGCTGGATACGGGTCAGTGCCCCCCACCCCCAGAAACATCCCCTGGCCACCATCCCACTGTACCCCAGGTCATGGCCTGGCCATGTCAGCACAGGGGGAAGGCACTGGCAGTAGAGGGGCAAGAAGAGCTGCCCCAGGCTGTGTCTGTTCATAGGTGTGGGGATAAGCAGTCACCCCAGTCCGTTTGGGAGCCCAGATTTGATGGGGGAGATCCATCAGCAGTTCTGTGCCTGTGGGATGGCTCACAGCACCCTGGGCAGGACTGTGAGGGGGAGCTAGGCACGTGGCTTGGTCCATGTCTCCCACCAGCCCTGCAGCATCCTGAGCCCCTCTCCCCACCCCCACAGGGATCTGTAACGTGGACCACCAGAACAAAGCTGGGTACACCGCCCTCATGCTGGCAGCACTGGCAGCTGTTGAGCAGGAGGAGGACATGAATGTGGTCAGGAGGCTCTTCAGCATGGGCAACGTCAACGCCAAGGCCAGCCAGGTTGGTGCGGGCTGAGGGCCACCACATCCTGATCCTCAACTCCCACCCCCAAGCAGATGCCAGAGCCACACTCGGCTTTTCCAAGGGCAGGCCAATGGCTCCAAAACCCAGAGGCGTCGGCACATAGGGAGGGAGCGGGGCTGTCTCAGCAGTGGTCCTGTGGTGCGGGGAGCACAGTGGGGGCAGAGGTGGCCTGGCAGTGTCCCTTCCTCGCAGGCTGGCCAGACGGCGCTGATGTTGGCCGTCAGCCATGGCCGGCAGGAGATGGTGGAAGCCCTGCTCGCCTGCGGGGCCGACGTGAACCTGCAGGATGAGGAGGGCTCGACTGCGCTGATGTGCGCCTGCGAGCACGGCCGCGTGGAGACCGTGAAGCTGCTGCTGGCTCAGCCCACCTGCAACATCTCCATCGTGGACAGTGTAAGGCTCTGCCACTGGGCCTGGGCAGCCCACACTACGTCCTGTCCCTAAACCCCTTTCTACATGCTCTCCCTTACTTTCTAGGATGGTAACAATGCTGTTGCCATCGCGCTGGAGGCTGGTCACAGTGACATCGCCACGCTCCTCTACGCCCACCTCAATGGCACGAAGGCGCAGGCACCTGTGAGTACCACACCACTCCCCACGGGAGGGGAAAGGGCTGTGACACAGATGAGTGTCTCCAGGAAAAGGCTGCAGGAGCAAGAGCAGAGCATTTTGGGTGCTACATGCTCAGAACAGCCCTGCTGGCCCTGACCTGGAGTCACTGGAGGGGTCTCTGGTGACTCTACTCTCTCTGCAGCAGGGGATGTCACCGACAGCCACAAAGAGCCCTGGGAGTCCAAAGAAACCAAATTAGAGTGACCTTGGGATCCAGCCAGGGGCCACCATCAGCACTGGGCTGTGATTCACATCCCCTCACCTGCCACCCCCTCTGTGCCAACCCGCTCCCTGCAGCTTCAGTCCCATCACAAGCGCCATCCCTGGGCCTCCCTTGCCCGTCTCTTCCGCTGGATGCAGCCCATGTGCAGCCACCTCACTGCACCAAGTGACAGGAGCCAAGTGACCTCGGGGTGGGACACACGGGGAGCAGAAGCCACCCCATCCCCTCTGCTCCCTGCCGTGACCACCGGAGCTGCACCACCTCTGAGCCCTCTGCAAGGAGGAACAGCAGAGAAACAACCCAGCAGAAACAGCACTTGGTTTGTGCTCTCTGGCAGCTCTGAGACAGCAGCCAGTGCCAGTGACATGGAGCCAGGAGGGCCAAGTGACGGCTCCTGGCCCCAGCAGGGACGTGGTGCTCTGCAGGCACGTCCTGTGCAGCAATGGGAGAGGGAATACTGCCTTGGATAGGGGCTGGGAGCATTTCCAGACTCAAATACTTGCCCATCTTTTCTGGCATTTCCTTTCCTAGCTGAAATCAGATTTTTTTTCTTTTCTAGCACATGCACACAAAGCAAAAAAATTGTATTGCTTGGCCAAAGGATGAAGTTCAACATGAAATCACTTGGGATTTGATTGGCTCAATGGGAGCAAAACCTCTGAGCAGTTGGGGTTGGTTGCAGCCAAGTGACAAAAGGGGCTGAGGGCCAAGGATGCATTTGGCAACTAAGCCTGCCTAGCTGATAACCCACATGGGGAGCAGGTCCTTCTCCCAAGGGAGAGAGACCAATTACCTCCTAAACATTTCCCCAATTAACCAGTCCCACAGGCTGTGCAGACAGCCAGAGCCCACAGCCAAGTCCCTCTCTGCCCACTTCCCATCCCAAAAGGGAGGAGAGCAGCTGACAGCAGCACCAGGAAAAACACATGGGCTGGAAGAGCTCAGAGCACACAGGTAGAGCCTGCAAAGGGGAACATGTACGTCAGAGAACACGTGTCTGTGCAAGTGTGTGAGTGCCGTGCAGGGTGGGAACAGGGTAAGGACGAGGACCGGGAGAAACAAGGGTTTTGCATGGGAAGGCAGCTGTGCTCTGAGCCCTTCACAAAGGTAAT
>NW_008236193.1:1323845-1324210 GCF_000691975.1 Corvus brachyrhynchos | reverse complement strand
CTTGGCCCAGCCTCACCACTTCTGCCCCTGCCTGATCTGGTCTGAGCTGGGGAACCCCACAGCCCTCCCCAGAAACTTGCTCTTAGCTTTGCACTGGAGTTAATATACAGCGCTCACTGCCACTCCCTAATACACTACTCTGTTTACTGGTATTTCAATATTGGTATTTTTAAGATATAAATAAAATTTAAAGTTATTTTGAAATATTACAGTGACATCAGCAGTCTCCTACCTCCTTGTCTGGCTCACAACAAACCCTGCAAGAGCTGCAGCAGAGGCACAGCCTGGCACAGCCCCTGACCTGAGCAGGGGACCCCACATTCCAAGTCATTCACTGCAAGTTTATGCAGTGGCTACATCCCTCC
>NW_008236193.1:1322349-1323817 GCF_000691975.1 Corvus brachyrhynchos | reverse complement strand
GCAGTGGTGTCTCTGCCCACTTCGTTCTGCAGGACCAAGATGGACGCAGGGCCAGCTGCAGCCCTGTACCACCCCTGGTTCTCTGCGGTGCTCATATTACACTGCATCATTAAAGGGCAATCACCAGACCAAGTGTGAGGATGCAAATTGCCTCCCTCCTCATGTGGACAGAGACCCGGCTGACCCCACATGGATATTCCAGAAGGGATACAGCTCTCTAAGCCACTCTATCCCAGTCACCCAGCACTCAGGGCTGGCAGGGGCCAGAGCAAACACTCTTGGGTCACTGCTGAAGCTGTGAGGAAATAAACAGCAGCCACAGAACTGAACTCTGAGAGGAATTCTGGCACACACAACCAGTTCTGAGCTCTGCGTCACGCGAGCCAGGGATCGCAGCCTTGTGCTAATGCTCTGAAACACCCCCCAAAGAATCGTAAATGACATCAAGCAACAGCACAAACACAAGGGCTTTCTCCATGGCACAAATTCCACGCCTCATGCTGCCCCATGAGCTGCCCAGGGCACAACTAGAACTGGCAGAAAGGACAAATCCCACACTCTTAACATCAGCCCTACAACAATCGTCAGTGCCTGCTCCAGTTCAGCATTTTACCCATCTGTCCCAGCAGTGCTCTGCTCAGCTTTAGGACACCCAAATCCTCAGTTACAGCTGCCGCTGAACTGCCTCAGTCAAGCTCAGGACACTGCAGACAAAAACCACTCCCCATCAGAGACCTTACATGAGAGGCTGCAGATCTGACTCTGCTCACACACACCACAAAACCTGCACCACTCTATAAGCAGATAAAAAACACCAGTCCTTAAACACCTGCCCTTGAACCAGCAGAGTTTTCAGGCTCATTCTAAACTTTTCAGCCTTACTTTTGACTTATGTAATATCCTAAAACAACACATCTTGCTAACTAATTTTGTGGTGGAAGGGAAAGCCAAAGAGAGATGGAGGAGTCAATAAATCAAAGAGGAATGACAAGCACTTGCTCTCTGCATGTGACTGCCAGGAAGGACAGCAAGCAGGTGTATTTATGCCAGCATTCACTGAGCAGTTTACTCAGGACAGACACAGAGAAGTAGCAGGCTGTTGCTTTGCAAGCCGGTACCAAGCTTGACTTTCAACCTGTGATTAGCGGGAGCTAATCCAGGGTCCAGTAAGTTTCCAGTACCACTTCATCACATACAGAAAATCGCTTACCAGGAAGGTCAGGATTAAGGCTACTGTAATCAAAACAAAATTATTTTTGTTATGCCAGGTCAGTAAAGATGCAATAACGAAGTGATATTACAATGAAGACTTTATGTGTAACCCCACTAACAAGCAGGGCATGCTGCTACTGAACCCGCGAAAAGCAGCAGGTGCTCAGGTGTGAGACAAACAGAGGTGTCAGGCGCTCGCTGAGTGAAACCCGGGCAAGGCGCTACTGGAAAAACCCTTTATTGCAGTGACGCGGCC
>NW_008236193.1:1320311-1321503 GCF_000691975.1 Corvus brachyrhynchos | reverse complement strand
CTACCGCCGCGGAGCGGGCTCAGCCCTGATTTACACCAGGAGCACAGAATGTGCCCAGCAGCAGTGGGGAGTTACCCAGATTGGCAGAAGAATGTGGAACTAATTATTTGGGTCTATATTTGCTTGCAATTAAGTGGGGTGGGAGGAAGTTTACTTGCTCTGCTTTGGTGAGACCCCACCTGGAGCATTTGTCCAGCTCTGGGGCCACCAAGAAAGGAGCTGTTGCAATGAGTCCAAAGGAGGCCACGGAGGGGCTCCGAGGGCTGGAGCCCCGCTGCTCTGGACCCAGGCTGGGAGAGCTGGGGGTGCTCACCTGGAGAGGAGAAGGCTCCAGGGAGAGCTCCGAGCCCCTTGCAGGGCCTAAAGGGGCTCCAGGAGAGCTGCAGAGGGACTGGGGACAAGGCATGGAGGGCCAGAACAAGAGGGAATGGCTTCCCACATCCAGAGGGCAGGGTTAGATGGGATATTGGGAAGGAATTGTTCCCTGGGAGGGGTGGGAGGTCCTGGCACAGGTTGCCCAGAGAAACTGTGTCTGCCCCATCCCTGGAAGTGTTCCAGGCCGGGTTGGATGGGGCTTGGAGCAACCTGGAAGGTGTCCCTGCCCATGGCAGGGGCTAGAACGAGATGGGCTTTAAAGTCCCACCCAATCCAAACCATTCTGGGACTCTGATTAACAAACACCTCCAGCACTACCTTGCAACCTGGGCTTTTGATTAAATCCAACTGTAATTCCGGAGTGTTACTAAGGCCTCTTCTCTCTCCTCTTTTCTCTCCCCCAGTTCAGACACTGCAGCGACAACAGCGGGGAAGAAACCAGTGACACCAGGACCACCACTTAGGAAGTGGGAAATTTCCAAGGACGAGCCCTACTTGTGAGCTGGGGGGGGTCTGCATGATGGGCACAGGTGGTTCCAGAGCAGCTGTGATGGGGTGGCTGTGCTGGTTGTGGCTCCAGGGCTGCTGCAGGGAGCTGATGTCTGACTAATAAATGTATATAAAGCTGTGATTTCCACCTCCCATTTTGTCTATTTTATTTGATTTATTCAAGTTACTGATCTTTAAGTACCAGTGTACTTGGTTGGTTGGAATAGCGACACAGCACTGGGGCATTTGTGACCTGTAGTCAGTGAAGAGCAGAGCTGAGTAAAGCACAGCCTCGCTCACAGGGCTCCCCCCGTGCCCAGGTTCAGCA
>NW_008236193.1:1308570-1319437 GCF_000691975.1 Corvus brachyrhynchos | reverse complement strand
TGAGTGGAGGAAGCGCTATGGGGGCCCCCACCTTCAGCTTCTCCTGGTGGGGACGGCGATGACGCCCCCCAGGGCTCCCTCGGGAAGCGCTTTTGAAGTACTTTATTCCTTCTTCCAGGACATGCAATTCCCAGTTGCAACTTCAAACGAGAAAACACTGGAATCTGTCCACCTCCTGAGCTCTTCTGATGTCTGAGGAATGGGCGGGTTGAAGGGAAGAGGATGAGGAGGAAGTTCTGGGCCATCCAGGCTGGCCAGGAGCTGCAGACACAGTGTCTGGGCTTGTGTCCAGCTGTGTCCGCACCCCAGCACTGTCGGTAGCAGAGCTACTTGGCTCTGGAGCATCCTTTGTCAGACCCATTGGCTGTCTGGGGTGCTTGGAGGGGCTGTTCTGGCTTCCCTCACCCGGGGGCTTGCCGAGGGTGTGGAGAGGAGGGGGATTACTTGCAGGTGTGAGAGACTGGGTTTGGGTTTGATGCCTGCACCAATTCAATTGGCAGGCGAGGTAAAGAGCTGTGTTTTGGTTGTACCTGTGGCTTCTCAGTGCCACGACGACAGGCTAGGATGCTGCAGTTCCAGCTCCAGCTGGGCAATTTCCCACCTTTTCCTGGTATGCGTTTCCAGTAGGACGTTTTTTCCTCCAGTGTGGGTTAATCACAGTAGCGGCAGATAAGGTTTTGCTTAAATTGGTAAAGGCCTCTTGGTGCTCTTGAGGTGAGCTAGTAACTCAGCCGGGTGTGGACTGAAGATTGCTTTGAGTGCTGACCATAAGGTGAGTTGGAAGCCTCATGGACTTGTTACTCTTTCCTCACAGAGGCTTCAGCTACGCCTGAGCCTGAGGTCTCTGTGCCATCGAGGAGTCAAGGTTACACATGGATCTTGATTGCTGCAGGTATGTGAGACTCAACGAGTGCTGCACATGGTCTTGGACCTACCTACCTTGGGCTATAAATTGAGTATCCTGATGGGGTCAATTCCAGACCTGTATCAGTAGCCGCTTTTGCTGGGCTGGGAGGCTAAGAGAGGCCTGACACCACAGCTTAATTATTGCTCTGCCTTGGATGTGCTGCATCTTCGGAAAGGCCATTCTGCGCCATCTGGCACTAACTCGCTTCCTCTCTGTCCGTCCTTTGCTCTCCAGGGTCACTGCTCATCTCTGGCTGTTGGCTCATGGTGTTGAGCAGCAGAGCCCAGTCCCAATGCCCAGACCAGGGCAGTGAGTGGGTCTCTGCTTGTGCACTCTCCTCTCCAGGGCTCCTGAGCATCCTGGTAGCTGCAGGTTCTGTTGCTGTGTGGCGTCTGTCCAAAGTAAAACACCGATCTGACATCTTCAGTCTTGAAAAAGCAGCCAGGGAACAGCTGATGCCTGACCAGAGTCAAAAAGGCTCCTCGCCCTGAAAGTTAAGTATTTTGCATCCCATGTGCTCCATGTGCCTGAGGGAGAAATTCCTTCTTGCCCTGTGTTTCTGGCTTCTAGAGCTTTCCCCTTTGGGGTTAGGTTTTCCCAGTGCTGGGGTTTGACACTGGCTAAGTGCCAGGCACCCACAAAAAACTATCTATAGCAGAGGAGGGGGAATTGAAAACTTCATGAGTTAAGGATAAGGGGAAAAACACTTTAAGGCAAAGCAGGTTTAAAACTTAAACAGTATAAAGAGAATTTATTAACAGAGTTAAAAGTAAAAAGGGTAACGAGAACTAAAACCTTTAGAACACCTTTTCTTCCCAGTCCCTTTCTCTTTCCCACTGACCACGCAAGGAGACAAAACACAGGATTTTGGTCAGTCTTTCACTTCTTAAAAATCTTTCTTCAGTACACTTAAGGAAAAAAGTTTCTTTCTTCTGCTGTGCCGTGGGATCCTTCCCACAGGAGACAGTTCTCTAAGAATTTCTCTAGCGTGGTTTTAACTTTCACAAGCAGCAGCCCGGCCGATGTGCTGTAATGTGAGTCCCTCCCACGGCCAAGCAGTCTTCCCACAACTGCCTAGCGTGGGTCATTTTAGTTCATGGGGTTTAAGTCTTTTAAGGATGAGCTGTTCTAGTCTGGAAGCAAGGGTTCTCTATCTGTGGAAGCAAGGGTCCTCTCTCTCTGTTCGAGTTCCTCACTAGATTACAGCTTTTCAGTATCCACACGTTCCAGCGTGAGCACTGTTCCTTCACGGGCTGCATGTGGGTATCTGCACCCCCCAGGCACCTCCTGAATTACAGGGAAACAGTTTGTTGTGTTACAGTCCTCACCACAGCTTGCAGAAGAATTTCAGCTCCGGCACTTGGAGCACTTCTTCCCTCTCCTTGTTTTCACTGACCTCGGTGTCACCGTGTTGGTTCTCCTCACGTGTCCTCACTTTTCCTTTTTCTCTGACTTGGAAGAAGGTTGGTGTCTGTAGGTTTGTTTGTTCTCAAGTTCCAGCAGTTGAAAAGTTCTTAGAGAGCTTTGCTGCACTTGAAAGGTTGATCCTGCCCGGGCTCCGCACCGGGGAACGTTGGCCATGCTTTCATTGCTGGCCACGCCGTCTCTGCGGCACCGCACGGGCGGCCCCGGCCTCGGGAGGCCCCGGCTGCACCAGGATGGCCCTCTCGGGCCGCCTCACCACCCCTCGGGAGAAGAAAGAGAACTGCCCGTGCTTTTTGCCTTTCTCAAATATGTCATCACAGAGGTGTTACCAGCTTCTCTAACTGGGCTGGTAACCTGCCCATCGTCAGAGCCCTCAGCAATTACCTCTGTGCCAGACAGAGTAGAAGCTTCGAGCAACTCCTCCCGCCCACTAAAACCAGGCTGTGTTAAACCAACAAACCCAGGTTCCCTGATGCTTGCCAACTGGGTGCATGGGGTTTCAGTCTGCTCTGAAGCAGCAGAACTCTCCCCTTTCCTCCCTGCTGCCAAGGACATGGAGCAGTCCTGCTAAGATACTGATCTTCTGGTGTGGGATTTTTTCCTCCACTTTGTGTAAACTGAAGTCAAACCAGGTTTCTTCCCAAAGGACTGTCAATAACCAGGTGTTTTTCTGGCTTTGTAACAGGGGTCCTTATGCCAAGGTGATAACGTGGGACTAGCCTGATCTGTCTCCTCCTCACCACAGAGCCTGACTGAATTGGACATCAGCTCTCAAATCTGACTTGCTACACTGGAATACTGACAGGATGCTCCCTTTGTAAATGGGTCTTAGATTGTGGAACTACCTTGGCTCCAGAAATAGCACAGAACCTTCCCTGGCCCTGTGATAACAGCCTCCCAAAGGTGGCAGAAATGGCTTCATTGTTCTGCCTGACAGTCGTTAAAGCTGATGCCCACCAGTGTGGCCTTGGACCTGAAGATGTTTTTGTCCTTGAAATGCCAGGTGCTGTTGAACCGTCTCCTTCTACTTCCAGCCAGGAGCCTTTTTTCACCTGCTTCATTCTTCCCCCTGGATTTTGTCAGGGAACAGGAGCTTTCTCACCCATTTCTGTAGGCGCTCACACTGGCTTCACAGATCAGATAGATACTCCATGTTTGCACTACTGTTTGATGCTGCTCAGTCCCGTGCACGGGAGGCTTTTACTGACAGTGCCACCGTGGGGGTGACGGTTGCTCTGGCTTTGCTGTGCTGTCTTCCAAGCCCACGTAGGGCAAGGAGCTCCTTGGCCCTGGGCAAGCAGCTCCTCTCACACTCCTTTCCACAAACATCTCCACCCTTGGCAGACCTGCTCTGCCCACCCCAGTGCCGAATGCTGCATGGGACTCCTCTTAACACTCTTAATGGTGTCTTCCTTAAAACTCTTCTGACATGAGTGGTGTCCCTCGAGGGTCCATACTGGGACCAGTGCTATCCCATGTTTTCGTCCATGGTGTGTAGAGTGGGAACAAGTGGACCCTCAGCCAGTCTGAGGATGAGACCAGGCTGAGGTGTGCAGTTGGGGAGGGGGATGTCATCCAGAGGGACCTTCAGACCCATGGGAACCTCATGAACTTCAATAAGGTTAAGTGCAAGGTCCTGCACCTTTATAAGGGCAAACCCTGGAGAAGAGATGGCTCCAGGGAGCCTTGTTGTGTCTTGTCCATGTCTAAAGGGGGATTGAAAGAAAGATGGAGAGGGGCTTTTCACCAAGGCCTGTAAGGCAAGAGGCAACAGTTACAAACTAGCAGAGGGTGGGCTTAGGTGGGACATGAAGGAGGGTTTTATGGTGAGAGTGGTGAGGCCCTGGCACAGGCTGCCCAGAGCAGCTGTGACTGCTCCATCCCTGGGACCCAGCTGGACAGGGCTCCGAGCATCTTGGTCTAGTGGAGGTGTCCCTGGAAATAAGTCATGTCTTGGGTCAGACACTGTGTGGCACATGGAGCCCCAGCCAGAGGACTCAGTGCTGTGCACCTCTCAGAGCTGCCTGTGCAGGGGCAGATTAGTGCCCAGTGCCTCTGGTTTGCCACGTGTACCTTGCACAAGTGTTCACTAAGTGCACCAAGCTGCTGCCTTGGCTGCTGACCTCTGTGCCTTGAAGGTGGGAACTTGGCTTGCCAAGCAGACACCAGTCATTAGCCTTGGAGTAGGAGTCTTCCGCTCCTGGACAGTGTGTGAGTGCTGCCATACCCCACAGGAGAAACTTCTATATGTGGTCTGGAGTCCTGAGTTATTCCAGGGCTGCTATTTTTAGTATCAAGGAGCCATTTGCAAAGACACACACAGTCTTCTGTTTCCACAGGGACAGGCAGAGATAGCTGTGGTGACTGACACAGGAGAATAAAGAATGTGAAATTAACAAGTTCTGGAGTTTTTATTTTTCCTGGATTTGTGCGTTTGCATGGATTCTGTATTTGGGAGGCCAGGGGCTGCATCACCTTTGGATTGTCACATCCTGGAAAGAGGATTTGGGGTGGGTGGGCTGGCGTGGGGCACTATGTGGAAGCCAGTGCTGCTGTGCCTGCCTGGGACAGATGCGACTCCAGCACGCACCAGCTGTAGCAGAGAAAATGAATACAGGAGCAAAGCAAACAGAGATGATGGGGACAGGAGAACAGATGCCACAGTAACACCAGAGGTGCTACTACTGAACCAGGGACAAGTGGGAAGCTCAGCCAAAAGCAAGGTGAAAAAACTGCCTGATCTTGTCCCTTCTTTGTCAGAGCAGAGCACGAAGCGCTGCAGGGCAGGAAGGGCTCCAGGAGTCCAGCAGGACAGGGCTGAGCTGAGGCCAGTTGAAGCACTGGTGCTGGCAGGGCCATGTGGCCAAGGTCAGCTGTCACCCGCTGGTCCTAGATTATCTTCTGAGCTGCAGCTGCCAAGCTGAGCCCGGCTGGTCTGTGGCACAGGTCAGAGCCCCTGCTCCATGCGATGGGGAGTGAGGCCCTGGGGCAGACTCACAAGACACTGCAGGTTTTGCTTACTGCTCCCTGAGCAGAGTGCTTTGGAGCTGAAATAAATACATTTTATGGATCTTGTGCCAAAACTTGGGGCTGTGTTTCTGACAGCAATTTCCCTTCCTCTCTCTGGTGCTAGAAGTGCTTTTGTTGTTCTAATCCCCAGGCTCAGAGACTTAATTGTAGTGGAGCCCAAGCTGCTTTTCAGGCCAGCAGCATCTTTGTGCTACAAGTCTCTGTATTTAATTAGACCAGTTCATGGAGATCAATGTGGTGTTTTACATGTTGAAGTAGGATCGTATTCCAGGGTAAGACCTCAAAGATCAGCCTCTTTAATTTTGGTTCCCCTTTTACTTGCAAATCCAAAGGATTATTTCCTCCTTTTCAGTTCCAGCAGCTCAGAGGAACTTTTACTGCCTACTTGCATTTCCAGTGTCCTGTTCCCTGTTCCTGCCCCTGCCTGGGTGAGTTGTGGGGCTGAAGGCTGATGTGATGGCCCAGGGCAGGGGCACAGGAGCAGCCTGTCTCACAGGGAATCTGCTCGGGCACTGTGTGGAGGCACAGGCGGTTCCTTCACCTCATCCCCTCTAAATCTGCACTGTAGGACTTGAGGGATGAGCTGGGAGGTCATGACCATCTCCCTTCCCTGGCTGTGACAGCTGACAGAGCCGGGGCAGCTGCATTAGCATTTAACAAAGGGCTGGTGCCAAGAGCAGCATCTGGTGTGGGGGTACAAAGCCAGTACAAATCCTGCATGTCTGCACCTTCCTGTCCCATCAACAGAGGGTAAATCGAGGCAAGTTGGACTTGAGGGATGAGCTGGGAGGTCATGACCATCTCCCTTCCCTGGCTGTGACAGCTGACAGAGCCGGGGCAGCTGCATTAGCATTTAACAAAGGGCTGGTGCCAAGAGCAGCATCTGGTGTGGGGGTACAAAGCCAGTACAAATCCTGCATGTCTGCACCTTCCTGTCCCATCAGCAGAGGGTAAATCGAGGCAAGTTTGTGCTGCTTTGTTTGCTGTCATGGATGTCCTTCCAGGAAAGAGCATGTGGCAAATGCAAACAGCTAATAAGAACAGAATAAGGGAAAAGAGAAGTGCAGAGATGGAAATAGTTCCTTACATAAAGGACTAGTGCCTCAATCTCATTAGTGTCTTAAGGAGCGGGCGCTTTGCCGCCTCTGACTGCCGCGGTGCAAACCCCAATCTGATCAGCAATCGGCTTTGGGACCCCGGCAGGTGCCACGTGGCACCAGCGCGCGGCTGTGCCCCTTGGGCAGCCACTCCACTGCCCCGAGCTCACAGCACTCCTCCCAGTCAGTGTGTGCCCAGTGGGAGCATTCCCATGAAGCCAGAGCTGCTGTCCCACAGACCGTAACAGGAGTCACCGCTTCAGAAAGCCAGGCACCATGAGGCAACAGTGGACCAGGCGTGCGAGTCTCTCGGCCAGCATGAAGATAGGGAATCACCAGGGCCGCTGCCGGACCCTGGAGGAAGAGGAATCCCACATCCCATTTGCACAGGACAGCCTGGTAAGGCAATGGAGCTCCATGCAGAATGTGGCAGACGGAAACCAAGAGAAGAGCCAGACTCCCATCCAAAGGAACAAATACCTGCTCAACATTAACGTAGGTGGCAAATCGTTCCAGATAGCTTACAAGGTACTGGCCAAGTATCCCATCACCCGGCTTGGGAAGCTGGCCCTCTATACAGACCCTGTGAAGAAGCTGCAGCTCTGTGATGACTACTTGGTGCAGAAGAATGAGTATTTCTTTGATAGAGATCCCTCAATTTTCCACTACATCTTCCACTTCTACCGCAGTGGGGTCCTGTGGATGATGGATGAGATGTGCCCCAGTAACTTTGTGGAGGAAATCGAGTACTGGGGAATCCATCTGAAATACTCCCAACGCTGCTGCCGGATCCTGTTTGAGGAAAAGCAAGATGAACTCAGTGAGTACCTGAAAACAGAGAAGGAGCTAGAGGCAGAACTGGAGCCCCTGGAGTCAGGGGCACAGTTTGATGGCAAATTTCTGGGTCAGTTTCGGAAGATGGTCTGGAACCTCATTGAGAACCCGTTCTCTTCTGTGCCAGCCAAGATCATTGCTGTCATGTCGAGCTTCTTTGTGCTTATCTCCATTGTGGGCATGACACTGAGCACAGTGGAGGAGATGAAAAACAAGACGGGGAAATTGTGGATGGAGCATATGGAGATGATCTGTGCCATCTTCTTCACCTCCGAATACCTCATGCGGCTCATCTCCTCCTCCAGCTTCAAGAAATTTCTGCGGGCAGCGTTTAATGCTGTAGACCTGGTGGCCATCCTGCCCTTTTACATCCAGATCCTCTTTGAAAATCTGGAGGATGGAGACATACAATACCATGAAGAGCTGCACAAGATGGAGAATGTGAGCAAGCTGGGCAAAGTCCTCAAGCTCATCAAGCTCATGAGGATCTTCCGCATCCTCAAGCTGGCGCGTCACTCCACCGGCCTCCGGGCCTTCAGCTTCACCATGCGCCAGTGCTACCAGCAGGTTTGCTGCCTCCTCCTCTTCATTGCCATGGGGGTCTTCACCTTCTCTGCTCTCATACACTCAGTGGAACATGATGTCCCCGGCACTGACTTCACCAGTATCCCCTACGCGTGGTGGTGGGCAGCGGTAAGGTGTGAGCAGCTTCTTCCGGAGAGGGGTGGGGGAGGCTCCGTGGGTAGGGGCTGCCCCAGTGCTCGGGGGGATTCACCACTGCTGCTGGCCAGGAGACAGGAAGGGCCCAGCCTTCCCACCAGCTCGGTAATGGTGGGAAACCCAGAGGCCTGCACGCTCTGAGAAGAGAAATCAGAGGTTTGAACTAAGCTCAGAGGCTCAAAACCTGGTGCTGGGGTGGGATGGTGGGACAGGTGGTGGCCTGGGAGCCTCTAGGTCTGAGCTGAACAAGTGGGATGGGACTCAGCCCAGACTTTATCTGTCACAGGACCCAAGTGTTGGGTGGATGCAGCCTGTGGGCATGGGGACAGCCACCCTGGGCAGTATTGCAGCCCTGCTGAGTTTGAGAGGCACAAGAGCTTCTGGGTCTGAGATGGGGAACCCAGGGCTGTATGTGGGACCCACAGTCACACTATGCCTCAGCCTGTGTCATGAGAGTGGACACAGACTGGGGTGTGCTGCCCTTTTGCTGCCCTGCTCACTCCAGGAGCCGGCAGCTCTGCAGAGCTGAGCATTATAATAAAGCTGGCATTACCTCCAAGATGGGGAGCAGCTAAAGCACTTGACAGCCAGGGGTTATGAGGGCATTTTGATTTACAGATGAAATGATCCCACAGATCATTTCTGCTCTTATAATCCCCCTTGGCCACAAAGGCTATCTGCTTCAAATTCATCCCTCCTCGAGGAAGGGCAAAATTACTCAGCAATATCACCAACTTCAAGCATTTCAACATCCCAGGCTGAGCCTGTCCCTGCGAGTACACCTCCCTGCCAAGCCCAAACCTCTCTGCCTCAGCTCTCACCCTGTCCCCATAGCCCTGCTCCCCCTTTACTAAGCATGGTTCATTTCCAGGCAATGCCTCTGTTTCCCCTGGAGGGAGGCTCCAGGAAGCTTTGTTTCTTTGGGACCAGGCAACTCATGGCCAGGAAGCTCTGGAGCCACAGCTCTGAGGGGGAAGGAAGCTCCAGCAGACACCGGCTGCTGGGGAAGGCTCAGCTCAGGGGTGTCCAGCTGCCTTTGAAGAGGCACACACAAAGCAGTGAGGGAGAAGGGTCTGGCCTCTGATCGCTGCTTCTGGGGCTCAGGCAGCCCTTTCCTTCAGCTCTCCAGCCTGCTGGGCACAGCCCGGACAGTGGGGCCCTGGCCAGGCAGGCTCTGGAGAGGGGACACTTCTGCTGGCTGCCGTCACGGTCTGGCACTGGTCACAGGGGACACGTGGCTCCACAGAGGGGCGGGAGGGAGTGAGTTCCAGCACCAGCCAGCGGGGTCTGCTGGGTTTGTTTCCATGGGATTTTATCCTTTCCTGTCCCTGCACAGGTCAGCCTCTCCACCGTGGGCTACGGAGACACCGTGCCTGACACAATACTCGGCAGGATAGTGGCATTTTTCTGCATCTCCTTCGGGATCATCCTCAATGGAATGCCCATCTCCATCCTCTACAACAAGTTTTCTGACTACTATGCCAGGCTGAAGGCCCATGAGATAAGCCAGTCACATCAGCTTTCCAGGAGGATCCGCTTGAAGGAGCGAGTCCTGCGGAAGTTCTCAGAGTGCTGGAGAGCTGAGCCCCGCTATTACCGCTGACCACAGGCTCCCCACCCCCAGACATTGCCTGTCCTGGCCATCCTCCCAGCAGGTCCTGTCCCCCAGGGAGGCTCCGAGCTATGGGCAGAGTCACAACAGTGCCGGGGCTCTGCTGTTGCACAGGGGCTGCTGCCAGCTGGGTCTTCCCTCACTGCTGCATGCCAGACACTGCTGTCCCGCAGAGCTGTCAGTCAGAGGCGGCTTGGAGCTGTACGGCCAGGGCAGGGTGTTTGTCTGCCATGGGCTGAGGCAAGGGGCACCCTGACATCACGGGGAGTGAGTGGTGGGACTGAACTGTCACCTGTCTGAGGCAGGTAGCCCAGTGTGACACCTGTGCAGGTGCTGCTCTGTTCCCCATGGAGTGGGACACACACAGGCTCCCCCTGCCCAGGGCCCCGTGACTCCTTCCCAGCCAAGCAGCCCAGGCCTAGTCCAGTGTGGGGATTTGAGTGAAGGCCCAGAGGAAAGGCTACAGCCATGCATCATTCCAGCCAAACCTGCTCTTCTTCCCACTGCCCTGGAGTCTGGGGCACAGTCCTGACTTGGGATGCTGCTGTGATGGGACCCACAGGCACTACAGGCATACAGAGCTTGTAGCCAGAGCACCCCCAGGAATAGGCATTTAATAAACCAGGCCCAAACCCTTCCTTGTCATGGATTCTTGTCCAGCCACTGTGTGTGATTCAGTAAACTGCTCATCATTTGGGGTGAGGAGGGGACATCTTCCCAGCGCTCGCAAGTCCATCAGTACAAGGACAGGGCTCTCAGGAATGCAGATGAGCCTGTCCATGCTTTAGTTTCGGAATGAGGTGCCTGGGCCTGGGTGCATTGGAACTGGAGCTGGGACGTGCATGTGATCAGGACACACCAGTTGGCTCTGCCCTGTGTTCACATCATGGGAGGCAGCGGGGGACACATCTGGGGGGCACAGGGGAAGGATTCGCCCTCTGGTGTGGGACCATGTCTAGTCATTGGGCCTCCTGAAGGGATACACCCTTCCCTTGGGTGGGATGGAGAGAGGGACCTCAGGCTGCAGAGAGGGTTAACCTGGGGAAGAGCCAACAGCTGCTGGTGCTGCTTCCAGGTGAGCAAAGAAACTGGTGCCAGCCAGGCAAGGGTGGGATTCACTCACTTGTAAGCTGGGCTTGGAGACGCAGAGGTGCCAGGGGACTCCTGGTACCAGCCTGGCACTGTGGCGAAGCTGCCGATGTTGCAAACTTGGAAAGAGACTTGGAGGGGCCGAGCGCTCTC
>NW_008236193.1:1306871-1308495 GCF_000691975.1 Corvus brachyrhynchos | reverse complement strand
GGGCAGGAGCCTCTGAGACTGTCCTGGTTTTGGCTGGGATAGAGTTAGCTTTACTCTCAGTAGCCGGCACAGTGCTGGGTTTGGGATTTAGGGTGAGAATAATATTGATAGCAACAACCAAACCATCAGTCATGTGGTGTTCCCCAAGTCAAGGACTTTTCAGTCTCATGCTCTGCCAGCGAGGATCTGCACAAGAAGCTGGGGGGGAGCACAGCCAGGACAGCTGACCCAAAGTGGCCAGAGGGATATTCCATGCCACAGAACATCCTGCCCGGTGTGTAAGCTGGGGGAGCTGCCCGGGAGGGGCTGACTGCTGCTGGGAGACAGGCTGGGCACAGATCAGTGGGTGCTGAGCACCTGGGTATTGGGCATCACTTGTCTGTCTCGGGGTTTATGACTCTCTCCTTTTGGTGTCTCCCTTTCCATTACAAGTATTATTAAATATGATCATATTTTATTTTATTTCCATTATTGAACTTCCCTTATCTCAACCCACAGCTTTTACACCTTTTCTTCTGATTCTCCCCCCCATCCCACCGGGGTAGAGGGTGAGGCCAGTGGCTGCGTGGTGCTTGGTTGCCATCTGGGGTTAAACCACGACAGCCACCCCTCACCCGCCCCAAAAGCATCAGCTCTGGGCTCCTCTACACACACCCCTGTCCCACCCCTGACCCTGTCACCACATTCCCCCAAGCACCCCCATCACCTGCTCATCTCCCTGCACCCCCAGCTGCAGGCTGCTGAATCCTGAGATCATTTAGCTTTCAAGGAGTGAGGCACACCAACCTCCCCTTGCCCCTGGAGACTGCTGCAGCTGGATCTTCATCCCTCCATGTGCACCCCTTCCCTGTGCCTGCGAGAAGTCTGCTTGCCCTGTTCCTGAGAGCAGTTCAGAGTCCACAGGCAGCCTTCAGAGAATGGCATTTTTAAATAGTTGCTCTGAATTCACTTTACAAGTCACAGCAGTGCAGGAATGTACAGACATTTACAGGACACTGTACAGGCGATTTCTGTCATATATTAGTGCTCTTGCTATATACATATAGTACAGCCTGCAGGAGCCTCTGCATGGGCAGGGACACCCATGCCCCCACACAGGGCACCCCAAAATGGAGCTGCTGCCCCGGGGCTGCTGGGTCACACAGGCTCGTTTGGGTTGATTTAATCAGAGCTTGGCCCTGAGCCTTCCTGGGCTGCCACTGTTAGGGGGTGACACCATCCAGGGCAGAGCCAGCACCCCCTTGCTTTGCTCGTCCCAGTCTCTTTGAGAGGGTTTGTGGGACCCCACCGATGCTCTGGAGGGAGCGGGTGCAGCCTCCAGTGCGGCGCCGTTTCCAGCCCCCTGCTCCTCCCGCCTCAGTGGCAGCCGCAGCTGCCGGCCACCATGTCATCGTACTGCTTGAGGACCACGTTCTCATCGTCATCGAAGTAGAGGAGGTTGATGGAGTAGAGCTTGTCGGGCACACAGCAGGGGCTGCTGACGCCCTCGCTCAGCTTCAGGGCGTTGATGATGGACTGCACCGTGGCGTGGTTCGTTGGCCGCATGTTCTCGCCCAGAGGGAAGGGGCAGGAGCCTTTGCAGTGGAAGGGGTTGTACCCCCCTGGTGGGGGGATCCCGCCCGGC
>NW_008236193.1:1300331-1306696 GCF_000691975.1 Corvus brachyrhynchos | reverse complement strand
GGAAGGCGTTGTACCCCCGTGGTGAGATGATCCAGCCGGACCAGCCGATCTCCTCGAAGTCCACAGACAAGGGATGCCTCTGGCAGGGCTGGAGCCGATCCAGAGACCGTGTACTGCGTGACCTGCCCAGCTTGGGCACCGGCATCTTGGCAGGGAGATTGGTAGCCTGAGGTTTTAAATCTGTCAGAAAGGAGCATCAAATGCCATTAGCCACTGCATGAGCCTGGGGGGAGGGAGAAAGTACTGCAACCCCCCCGGCCATCCCTCCCCACAGGTTTTGTCTGCAGCCCTCTGGTCACAGCTTGTCACCAGCCCAGGCAGAGCCACCAGGAGGTGACACCCTCAGTCTCATGGCCACCCTCAAATCCAGCTTCACATCTGCAAGCAGGCAACACTCCGAGCAGGCTACACCAGAAAGGAGAGAGCCTCTCCCTCCAGCCAGGGAAGGAGGTTTGGATTTGAGGAGCCCACATGTGGGGAGCACCCCCTGGGAAAGGGATGTTGGCACTGAGGGAGCCGTGCCAGGCGTGTGGACCCACCTGGGAAGCCGGCTGTGGGCAGCGACGCTCCCCGGCGCCCGTCGTCCGTGAACAGGACCAACATGGGCTTCTTGCTCTCATGGTGGCTCCGGCCAGATGCAAACTGCAGTGGTGGGGGCTCAGGCGGGCTCCCCTCCAGGCCCTGGACTGTCACCAGCAAACCCTGGTTGCTGCTTTCATCTTCAGTCCAGTCACGAACCTGGGGAACCAAACCAGTGTCACCATGGACTGGGACAGGCACTGCCCTGGTGTCCCCACAGGCAGGTCCCAGGCCAGCAGCAGGACATTGTGAACTGGGAGGCCACACTCCGTGTTCCACGGGAAGAGGTTGCTCTGGGGCTGCAGCACAGGGGACATTGTGGCAGGAGCCAGCACCAGCGCTCCCTGCAGAGCAGTGAGACAAGTTCCAGGAAGGATGAAGCAGCCCCCGGGGCTCTTGGCAGGACTTTTTCCCCCCCATCCCAGGATAAGATGTATTCCCCCATGTCACTGCAGAGACTGCACACAGGAAACTGCACTGAAGCCTGAAAGGCTGCTGTGGGTGAAATGGGTTAAAAAACCTCCTGCATGTGAACCTCCAGGATTCCCTCTGTGCTGCCCAAAACAGAGGAAAAGTGACTCACAGCCGGTGTGATGGCAAAGACCTCCCAGCCCGAGGTCTGCAGCGAGACACGCCGGGCTGCCAGCAGCTTCTTCCCTCCGGGGGTGTCCAGCTTGTCCTTCTCCAGCACCTGGTAGACACTGACCTGGGGAAGGCAAAAGGTGGTCACCCCGGCATAGCCTGCCCAAGGGGCTGATCCTGGACAGAGGGGTGGGGGGAGATGGGGAATTGTCAGCATGGATCTGTAACAACCTTGGTGTGCCTTTGCTGATGTTTGCACAAGCCAGAAGGGTAGATATTTAAGAACCTGCCACAGTTAAATCATCGTGATTTTCTGTGAAACATTTTTTTATATGATCCCAGAGCCAGGCAACATTCCCACTGCAGGCAAGTGACCACAGTGTGCCAGTGGCATCCCTGGGCACAGGCTGGGGGACAGCCCCATCCCCCCCATCCCATCCTCACCTGGCAGAAGTGGTGCCTTTTGGGCCCATCTGTGACCCTCGGCCAGAGGCGGAAGAGGTGCAGCTCTGCCGTCAGGATCTTCTCATTCTTGGCCACGCTGGAGAGGACAAACAGGAACCGCATCTCCTCGCTGTGAGCTGGAGAGAAGGATGGGTTGAGAAGAGCAAAACCAGGGGCAGCACCTCCACCGGCCACGCTCAGCCCCTCCCCACAGCCCCATCCCAGCGCCACAGGGACCACCCCCCACGCCCCCCTTACTTTTATCCAGGAAGCTGCGAACAGTGTTGCCCTCCAGGATGTCAGGGTTCTTGGTGACACCATCCGCATTGGCGACAGTGTTGTATAGATCCACCATGTACTGGGGCGGCTGCTTAAAGTGAGCTGGGGGGGCCGGAGGGTCTTCCATGCCAAAGACTTCCAGGAGTTTCTTCAGCGCCTCAGCCCGCCGGCTCGCCACGCTGTCTGGGCTCGGGCATGTCGTCTTGGCCAGGGCCAGCAGCAGCAGAACAGTCCCCAGCATGGCTCTGTGCTCCCTGTCCCAGCACAACTCCCCCCGCCTCCCCGGTGCTGCATTTATAACTCACTGGAAAGCTGGATTGGAGTGAAATATGCACAGGAGCAATCAGGAGGGTAAAGAGAGCTAATTGCCATGCTAACAAGGTGAGAAGCCCGGCTCCCGGGCCCCCTGCACCAATTAGCCCCAGTACACAAGCGGGAGGCAGGACGGCTCACCAGGCACTCCCGGGGCTGGCAGGGGACACGGGGGTCTGGGGCCACCAGCGCCTTGCCAGGGTCTTGGCTGGGCTGCATTTGCTCTCCGTAGGAGACTAACTGGATTTTAATGATGGCACTAATGGGACAAATCGGAGGACCTTTGTGTAGAGGAATGCAGCCCATTAAGATGAGCATCCCCTTCCCACCCCGGTCCTGCCGCAGCAGCTCGTGCTGAGAGCGAGGATGGTGGCGGAGGCTCAGTGCCACACTGGTGTCCCCATCCCATGTCCCTGTCAGGTGTGCAGGGTGGGGTGCCCGGGGTCCCCTCTCTCAGTGGGGGCAGCCCAGGTTGTGTGTCCCACCGGGGAGCGAGGCCATTTTATGGATGACAGTAGAAGATAATATCACTGCAAAAAGCAGATATCTCTTGTTTTCTTTCTCTGTTTGGAACTTCATATTCTTTGATTTTTCTTTTCCTTTGGCACAAATTTTTTTTTTTTTTTTTTTTTTTTTTTTGAGGGCAATTGGCTTCCTGGGAATTAAAAAGCATTTGCTCCTAATTCCTGAATGCTTGAGCTTAATGAAATATCCGGGTGGTGGAATAAAAGCCAATTCTACAGGTCTTGTTCCCCAATCACAGAGAAACCAGGCTGGTGCAGGTGGACACGACACACTGTACAGCTGCCATGGGATTGAATGGAAAAAATTAGCATTAATTAACTAATTCAGCAACCGGCTGAAGCCCTGCCAGGACCACCTGATGGGAGACAAGGTGAAGGCTAATGTCCAGTGGTGCCTACAGTTTATTCCACCCTAAAGGGCTGTTAATTATGCAGAACAGGCACGGCGGTACCGACAGACTGGAGTTAATGGAGAGAGAAAACTATCAGTATCCCCGGAATCCTTTCCCTTCTCTGCCCGGCTCACCAGCAGCATGTCCCACAGGATATCTGGGGGTGCCTGCAGAGGAGACAGTTCTGCCCCAACATGCCCAGCTCCTGCTCCCCTCTCCCGACTCCGGCTCCAAAGTTTGTTAGCGGGAGCAGCCAACCCGTGCACACCCCAGCCCGTGCCAGACGGCTGCATCCTCCTGGGATGCTGGATGCAGAGGGGCTGTGGAGCTGCACAGCGGAGCCCCAAGGACCTGCAAATTGCCCATGATGTTTATTTTACAAGCTACAACACATTTTGTAGAGGGTTCATTTATACCCGCTGGTTAAAGTAGCTTTTATTCAAAAAATAGCCTTCTCTCATTTACATATCCCACAGACAGTCTGGCGGGGTCTCCAGGAGCCCCACCCGCAGCTCCCAGCCCCGATACCCCCGGCAGTGGCACTCCCGGATGGCAGCGACGGTGCAGACGTGGCCCCGGCGGCTCCGGAGCCCGTGAGGGGCACAGCGTCTCGGGGCAGCTTCTGCCCGGGCCAGGCATTCCTCCCCGTCTTGTGACTCCCTGCAGTTAGAGAAAAAACAGCACATCCCCAGTACACCAGCGTGTACACAGTACACCACCGGCCCCCCATATCCTGGGCCTTCTGTTCCCCCTCGGGAAAAGGGCAGATGCTCTGGAGCAGGATGGGGGAGAAGGGAGGCAGCTTCCTTCCTGCAGCATCTATTCCTTACTCGTGGAGTAACTCATGAGCTGTCACCTCCTCTGCCTGAGCAGAGCAGGTCTTTCTTCCTGCATGGTTTGATTTGCTTCCCTTTGCATGCAAAGAATCCCAGAATGGTTTGGGTTGGAAGGGATCTTAAAGCTCAGCTCATCCCAACTCCTGCCATGGGCAGGGACACCTTCCACTATCCCAGGCTGCTCCAAGCCCCAGTGTCCAGCCTGGCCTTGGGCACTGCCAGGGATCCAGGGGCAGCCCCAGCTGCTCTGGGCACCCTGTGCCAGGGCCTGCCCACCCTCCCAGGGAACAATTCCTTCCCAAGATCCCATCCAGCCCTGCCCTCTGGCACTGGGAAGCCATTCCCTGGCTCCTGGCCCTCCATGCCTTGTCCCCAGTCCCTCTGCAGCTCTCCTGGAGCCCCTTTAGGCCCTGCAAGGGGCTCTGAGCTCTCCCTGGAGCCTTCTCCTCTCCAGGTGAGCACCCCCAGCTCTCCCAGCCTGGCTCCAGAGCAGAGGGGCTCCAGCCATGAGAGCATCTCCATGGCCTCCTCTGGACTTGCTCCAACTTTCCATGTCCTTCCTGTGCTGGGGACCCATGTTTTTATGTCTACAATCAACACACAGTCCTGCCCTGAGACAACTGTCTGGACCCACCCTGCCCCAGCCACCCCCGACTCTTCCTGTCCCACAGCATTGCCAGCAGGTGAGGGACAGGAGTGGCACATCGCAGGCTGCAGAAGCCACTGTCAGGATCTGTGTCTGCTGTCCTGGGACACCACAGGCTCTGTAACCACCCCCCCAATCCGGCCCCATCCCGGCAGGTCCGGCTCTCCCCCCCGGCACAGCACAGCGTGGTGGGTGAGCTGGGGGTGCTGCCCAAACCCTGCTCCGTGTCCCCCCCACCCCGGCAGCCGCAGATGCGCTGGGCGAGAGGAGCAGGGGCAGCTCCCACCTGGCCCGGAGTGCGGATGTGCGGGAGGGAGAGCGGATGGAGCCTGGCAGCTGTGCTTACCTAAGCAAGCAGGGATCCCCCGAGGAGCAGCTGCCCAAGCACCTTCCCACATCGATTTCCTGCAAAGATTTGCAAAACAAAGGCACGAAAATCCCCTGCAGCACCTCAGCAGGGACACCCCAGCACCCTCCACCCTCCCTCCAGCCTCAGGCTCAGCATCCATCCCCAGAGAAGAGCAGCAGCAAGGCACAGCTGGTAAGAAGTATTTTGGGGGCATAGCAGTGTTTTAGAGTCAGAAGTGCCTGTGCACAAAGGTATGCTCAGCGGGACAGCAGGGTCTCTGTTGAACTGAGGACATACTTAACAACTAAATATTTAAAAATATATATATAATTGTTGCTTAATTACTTTTTTAAAGAAATCCTCAGTCCAAAGAAAAAGCCCTTTGTTCCTTTATGGCCCTGATGTATGCACGAATTAGTGGCAGCAAAATACATTTTATAGCACGAGAGAACACAAATGTGAGATTTTTACCTCTCTAGTTTGATGCCAGTGTGAAGCTGCCGATGTTAGAGCATCCACCCAGCAGTTCAAAGCCCGCATGAGGGCCCAGGTGAGCCCACCAGAGAGGAGCCAAACCCCTGGAAACCTGCCTTGACCTGTTCCTCCCCGTGTCCTGCAGAGCTCTGGACAATTTCATAGTAACATTCCACCTGGGAGACAGGATAGCATTTTTCCTTCATTTCTCAGTTCTCCAGTGTCCGAAACACCTCCCCACCATGTGGGTTTTTGACCAGAGCAGTGCTGAACTTTGTGGGCACACAGAAAAGTCCATCTGCAAGGAAACAATAAGGAAAATTAACCTGGAGCTGCACCCAAGGCTCCTGTGGCAGCAGCACAGACCATCCAGCTTTTGGCATCCAGCACCCGCTGGAAAAGGCTGTTCTCTGTGTCAGGGTCCCAGCTGGGAGTTTGGGGCTCATTCCTTCACCAGCTCAGGCCTTCAGTGGTAGGTTTTGTTCCTCCATCCCAGTTTCAGACCATGAGGAAAGGGAGGTTATTGTGGGTGCAAGTTGTGAATGCTGTCCCTGACCCTGCAAAAGCTCCAGTTCTGGGGAGCGAGCACAAGCCGCTCCGTGTTATCTCTGGGAAAACTGTATTTGAACGCAAAATACCGATGGCAGTGCTTTTCCCAGAGCCACATTCTTACACCAGGGAATGGGGGAAAATAACTTAGCACTTACTCATTCAGCATTTCCCTCTGGATTTGCCAGGGACTGTGCCCTGAATGGGCTTCTCGGATGCTGGAGCCAGTGTTACGGGCTCTCCTGGAGATACATTCCCCAGGCACCTCCAAAGGGTGTGCTCTGTGCTGGGCTCTCCACAGGAGCACCAACTGTGGCATCTGCCACCGTGGGATGGGGGATAGAGAGGGAAGGGAAGGGAAGGGAAGGGAAGGGAAGGGAAGGGGCGGGAAGTGAGGGG
>NW_008236193.1:1289155-1300047 GCF_000691975.1 Corvus brachyrhynchos | reverse complement strand
TAAATCAATTAAAAATTCCCAGGACACAAAGCAGTTCTGTCTGGATTTGACAATCCCGGTTTGGTTGCAGAGAGCGGGGTGGGGGCCTCTGGGTGGGCACACCAACAGCCACATCCCTGCTGCTGTGTCACCACCACACCAGGACATGCCACCGAGGCAGGTCCTGATGGCCCAGGCAGGGGCTCAGCAACTGGAGAGAAGGAACAAGGGTCCTCCAGCTGCACCTACATCCACTTGGAAGGGCAGAGGCACAGACTGTCCTGCCTGGCTCAGTCTCAGCTGATGAGAACATCAGAAAGAAACAACCTTGTTTCTGTGCTTTTCTCCCCTCATCAAATAAATTAGGGTTAAAAATCTCCATTTCATGAGCTAGAGGAAGGGGAGAAGGATGGCTGAGCTGATGGCCAAGTGGGTTTGGGCTCTATCTAGGACCTGGTCCTGCCCTGCCCCAGTCCTCGGTTGTGGGTCCTTCATGGGTCTGTGTCTGGCTCCTGGCTTTGAACGGTTTCCTGCCCCCTCCCAACCACTTCAGCAGCTGCTGGAGGAGATTTCGTTGTTCCATGACGGAGCTGTTTTCAGGGGAGGAAAAAGTGATTTCTGAAAGCAAGTATCTCTGAGATGCCTTAAGAGTGGGACACAAAATGACAACGGATTCCTGGAAGTCAGTATTTCTGGGTAAGATTTTAACTCCCTTCTCCAGCCCCGCGCCTCCCTGCGTTCCGCTGATGTTTCCAAGTTTTTACCATGTCACTGAAAGTATCAGCCCGACTTTGCAGGGGAAGATCCAGAAGGAAAGTGCAGAGGCCTGCCCCAGGGCAGAGGCAAAGCTGGCGGCGACTCCGCATTTGCCAGCCCTGACTGAGATTCTCCCTCCCCACTCCGTGAGTTTCCTCCCCGGGGCAACAGAATCGTCCAGCACCTTCCACTAACATGTCTGGGAAGTAAATGCTGATTCTCCCAGCTCTGGAAGAAAGCACTTCACGCTGCCTAATTGCCTTTTCCACTTGCAGCTGGATAACCAGCTGCTGCCGCCGCCCCTGCAGGCCCTCCTGGCGCTGCCCCAGGAGGGGACCCGGCCCCAGGCAGAGCCCTCGGGGGGCTCCGCCGCCCACTCCCAGCCCCTCCAGCGGACGGAATCGCGGGATGAATTCCTGGGCCCCTGCGCTGCTCTCCGGGCTCCCTTTAGTGCTCCCGCGGTCTCTGTCCCTCTCTAGTGGCCGTGCCACAGCCGTGCCACAGCAGCTGCCGGGAGGTTTGAGGCTTGGGTTTTAGAAATGCCAAAAAAAACTACATCAGCAAATTCCAGGACAATGGATGTGAAAAACAGGGCCACAATCTTGATCATTTAATGAATTTATTAAACACGGAATCCATTCACTGGAACACAGACGATTGGAAACCACAGCGGCCGCCTGCGTGGCTGGACACACAGCACAGAACAGCTGTGCCCAGGGACACCCCCACAGCCCCTGGGCGATCATTTTACCCCAAACCGCACAACCCTGGACACACAGCACAGAACAGCTGTACCCAGGGACACCCCCACAGCCCCTGGGCGATCATTTTATACCCCAAACCCCGCCCTTGCACCGCCCATTCCTCCTCCCACCAAGGTCTGGGATTGGCTCGTTGATGTCTTGGGTATCTTGACCGGCTCCTTTCTGTTGGATCGTTGTCTAGGGTCCTCCTGTTGGTCCATCCAATGCTGCTCCTTGTCCTACCCGTTATGGTAATTCCTCATCGAGCCCGCCCCTTACCTTACTTCATTTGGGTTCTGGAAAGTTCTACGTTCGATCCTATGAGGTAAACTCAGCAACTCCTTTTAGTAATAAAACATTTTCAACACTGAATCCCTGAACTTATTTATGAGCAAACAATTAAGGTTAACTATAACAACCAAGCCCACTAATAACTTTAAACAAACCATCCTAATTATAATCAACTCTTTTCCTCCCACCGATTAATTCTTTATTGAATACGAAAACCACATCCCAAAATTCATTTATAACAATGGACTTCATCAAACAGTTGTGGTAAATCATTTCAACACGACTTTCCATTCTGATCAGTTCATCTCCACTGACGTGTCTTGGGTTATTTTATGAGTGAACTCACAAGACGGCTTACCAGTTCACAGTGAACCAGTTCAGCTTTGTCCCAGTGGGAGGTTTTGACCCATCTGGAATGATTTCATTTGGAGTTTCCATTTCCAAGCGATTTTTGAACCATCAGTGTAGTTCACTGGTACTAAAAGGGCATTTCAGGCTGTCAGTAAGGAAATTACGTTTTCCAGGCTCTGTTTCCAGCAGAGCTTTTATCATCAGGTTGGTTTCCTTGCTTTGACTGGGAGGGTTCGAGCAGAGATCCCCGAGGTCCCTCCCAGCCTGGGTTACTCTGATTCCATGCTCTCTGGCTAGAGGACATTTCCCTGTACAAAAGGTGGTTGTATCTCCATCCTCACCCATGCACAGGGCAGAGAATTATCACTGTGCCTGCAGACCTGTGCTGTAAAGGCCCAGCAACAGGAAACCCAACCCCAAAACACAATCCCAATACCTGCAAAGGCAGAGGCTCTGCTCAGCACACTGGGTGCCCTGAGCTTGGACACTGGTGCTGGTCACACAAGAGGGCTCCTTCCCATATTCCCAGAGGGAGGGAGAGGAGCTCTCCCTCCTTCATACCTGCACTGTAGGTTGGGTCAGAGCATTTCCCCACATCGATCACGACCTCCCAGGGAGAGTCCGGAAAGGTTTTCAGGGCCGGGAGCCGAAGACATTCCTCGGGACAGGTGCTGCAGTGCCGCCCCGCCCCACCACCGGCCGTGCGCGGCCCCCCAGCCGCTCCAGGTGCAGCCGGGCCGGCTCCCAGCAGGACCCCCGGGGCAGGAACGTGGGGCTCTCACCTGCAGCGGCACAGGACAGGGCCAGGGGCGTGCCCGGGTGAAAACACAGCACAGGGAACAGCCTCCAGCATCAGCTCCTGACACAAACCTGCCCTGACCTGGAACTGGCTCAGCTTTTACTCCTCTCTCTCCCTGCCTGCCTGGAGGATGCTGCACCAGCAGTGCCACGGTGCCGGTAACAATGGGACAAATGGTAACATGATTTGTCTTAGCTACGGGTGATCCCTCACAGGATACACAAGTGCAGCACCCAGAGAGCTTGTTTCCACCCCTCAACAGAGTCTTTTTGGGTAGAGATAGGACTTTAGGCAATGTCACCTCTCCTGGGATGAGGAGAGCACCACAGCCGTGTCTCCAAATGCACAGGCTCCTTCGAGTCCCTCCTAAGAGTGACACATGGCACATTGTTTGGGAATGACATCCTGCCATTCTTGCTCAAAGAGGCAGAAACAGGCCTCCAAGCTCTCTGCACGTGGGAGAGCAGCTCTCAGGTACAGCAGAGGTGGCTGAAAGCTGCTGGGCTGGGTGCTGCCAGAACCATGCTCAGATGCTGCCACAGCCCCTTCCTTGGCTGAGCTCTGGCCTTTCCTCTGCCCCGAGGTATTGAGCACTGCTGGAGAGTTTCCATCTGTGTCACCTGCACAAGCCACTGCTCGGGCCAGGGGAGGACAAGAGATTCAGAGATGGGTTTTCTCAGAATCCAAAACCAGGTCTTTTAAAACACGTATAAAACCACAGCTCCAGTAACCAGCACATGACCCTCCCCCTGCCCCAAGCACTCACCTTCCTTCTCCTTAGGAAATCGAGCATAGAGGACTGTCTGGAGAGCCCTGGGAGGCCGAGGTGGAGGGAGCTGATCTGCTGGGATGGGCAGCTGGAGCAGCACTTCCCAACGTCCACGCTGATGGGACTGCCAGAGATGTCTGCGAAACACCGGATCCACCAAGGGTTACCACTCATGTTTTGGATGATGCTAGGGAGGCCCGAGCCCAAACCAGGGCTGAGTACCACACATTGACAAAAAAGACATGGCCCACCCCTGGGAAGTCTGCCTGGGAGAGAGATTCCTTCAGTCTGAGGAGGAAATTCCTAAGGACAGTCTGGCAGTAGCAGTGCAGTGACATTGAACTGGTGTTTGCAGACCAGGAGTAAAACACTTCATATTAGACTGGTCAGTGCACACAGACTAAAAAAGAATGCAATTAAAATTTCACTAGGAGACCACAGGCTTTTTCTTTAGTGAGCACGTGAGGGATGGGGTGAGAACAGGTGAATGCCCTGATTAGCAAAGGGAAAAGGGGATGCTCAAGCATGGCTGAACCACAGACCTTGCACATACTGAGCAAGCCTCAGCCCAGCAGGTGCAGGGCAGAGGGCTTTGTCTGTCCTGGAGCCCCGTGAAGCTGCTCGAGCTGGAAACAAACCTGTGCCCCCCAGCCAAACCCCAATTTTGCAGCTCTTCACACCTCCTGCATTGGCACATCAGCTCTGCATCAGAGGATGGGAAGTTGGGATCAGGTGTGGGAGCAGGGGAAACACAGGACCACAGCATCTAGCTTTGGATTGGTTTGCTCTGCTGTATTTTGAGTTTACAAATTACCAGCCTTACTTAGCTAAAGGCTGTTTCTTCTGGAAATCCTTTTGAAATGAGCTATTTTTCCTTAACAGCAGTGGCCGTACTCCAAGATTTATTGATTAAGTCCTTATTTCATTAGATAATAGGGAAGAAAACTTGCACAAAAAGTACCCATGGCATCATCCAACACCACTGTAATCTGTTTGCTTTGACCTGCTGAAGTCACAGACCCAGTGTGTGCTGCAAAAATGTAAATTTTGCATTGACTTAAAAACGGATTTTCAGTGTCCCCAGCGCCGGCTGTGAGGGATCAGGAAACATGAAGGGACATTTGAAACTCACACTTGGGGTACAGCTGCTGCTGGCTGCCTGAGGGTCCCTTTGCTCAGGCAAGGAGTGAGCAGGAAGCCAGGCAGCAATTCCCAGCTTTTCAGCCATTCCAGTGGTGACTCCTGTGGATGCTCCTCACCCACAGCAGGGTGCAGACAGCTGGCACTTGGCAAAGGACACCGTGCCAGCTGAAGACACCCCTGTTCTCCCAGCTCTGCTGCCATACAAGCTGTGATTTTTATTTTTAGGCAAATATTTTATATATATCTCCTGATGACTTTTGAGCACTCTTGGAACTCCAAAGAGGTTGCAGCTGACTGAAAGCTGGTGAACATTGTGCTGATTTTCAAGAGCAAGGAGGATCCCAAAAACTGCTGCCTGTCAGTGTCACTTCAGTGCTTGGTAAACTTAAACTCTCCCAGGATCCTTCTGGACAAACTGTCGATCCCACAGCTGGATAAACACATCATGGGATGGGTGACAACTGGCTCATGGGTCAGGCACAAAGGGTGACAGGGACTAGGGTGACATCAGGGCGGCACTAGTCACCAGTTCTGCAAGGCTCCATCCTCGGCCCTGTGCTCTTCAACATCTTCATTAATGTCTTGGACGCAGGACTGGAAGGGAGACTGAGCATGTTCACAGACAATACAAAAGTGGGAGGAGCTGTTGACTCCCTCAAAGGCAGGGAGGCCCTGCAGAGAGACCTCAGAAAATCAGAGGGCTACGTCATCACCAACCAAAAGAAGTTCAACAAGGGCAAGTGCTGGATCCTGCCCTGGGATGGGGCAGCCCTGGATGCAGGAACAGACTGGGAATCAGAGGCTGGAGAGCAGCGCCGTGGGAAGGGACCTGGGGGTCCTGGTTGGTCCAAGTTGGATCTGAGTCCCCGGTGTGTCCTGGCAGCCCAAAGGGCCACCGTGTCCTGGGGGGCACCAGGCCAGGGAGGGATTGTCCCGCTCTGCTCTGCACTGGGGCAGCCTCACCTCCAGTGCTCGGGGCACTCTGGGCACCACTCAGAAGGGTCCAAAGCTGTTGGAGAGTGTCCAAAGGAGGGACACGGAGTGGGGAAGGGTCTGAGGGGAAGCCATTCTGAGGAGCAGCTGAGGGCACTTGGTGTGTTCAGCCTGCAGGAGACTGAGGAGAGACCTCACTGCAGTTACACCTTCCTTGTGAGGGGAAGGGGAGGGGCACACACTGATCTCTCCTCTGTGGTGACAGTGACAGGATCCAAGGAAATGGGCTGAAGTCATGTCAGGGAGGTTGAGGCTGGGTATTAGATAAAGGTTTTTCCCCCAGACAGCGTGCAGGCACTGGAACAGGCACCCCAGAGAATGATCACAGCCCCAAACCTGACAGAGCTCAAGGAGCATTTGGACAATGCTCTGGGGCACATGATGTGACTCTTGGGATAGCTCTGTGCAGGGCAGGGAGTTGGACTTGATGATCTTTGTGGGTCCCTTCCAACTCAGCACATTCTGTGGTTCTACTTTCATCATTATTCTTCTAAAGTTGTTGTCTCTGGAGCTGACAAGCTGTCACTGCTTGTAACAGCTCTTAATTTGGATATGATAATTTTATCATTCCTATGATACACAAGAAGCTGGTATTTGGCAAACACTAAAGGCTGAATTTGTACAAGTGCTGCTCTCGTGCACTGAAAAATCCTAAGAAACTCAGAGCATGAAGTTGTTGTGTCCTTACAGCCACTGCAGAGGGGATGTGGGCCCACAGGCTGCTCCTGAAGGCCACAGACATTTTTCTGATGAACAAATGGAGCTACTGTCTACTTCCTCTGCTTTCTCTACTTTGTCAGGGCAGCTTGTTGTCCTGCTGATAGCACTTACAACATCAATCCTGGGAAGCAAAAGTCTGCAGTTGTCCTGAACTTATGCAGCAATAAACAGGGAATTCAAACACAGAATCAACCATGGTGCAGCTCATGTCCAGGGAACTGAGCTCCTCTGTGCAAAGGAACAGACCCAGGGGTCAGGCTACTCATCAGTTCCTGTGCTACACAAGAAGTTTAAGTGTTGGATTATCTGGGCAACTGGTCCCCAGCACATTTCTGTCCTAAATCCCCCAAGGGAAAAGTCACTTGGAAAACTTCAACATAAAAAACCCAGCCATGGGATGCACAGGATGTGAGTGTGGAAGCATCAAGGATCTTCGTTTCTGGAGAGTGAAGGGAAACTCAGAGGAGCTGTGGCTGTCCCATCCCTGGCAGTGCCCAAGGCCAGGCTGGATGGGGCTTGGAGCAACCTGGTCTAGTGGAAGGTGTCCCTGCCCATGGCAGGGGGTGGAACAAGATGAGCTTTAAGGCCCCTTCCAATCCAAACAACTCCATGATTCTATGAACTCACCGTGCCCAATGTGGAGGAAATGGCTCTGCCTCCTGCAGCAGCCCCTCTCTGCAAACAGATTCCCTTGCTCCTCCACTCTGCCGACAGCTCCCGCACCTGCGGCCACAAACCACCGAGCCCAGCATTACCCCAGTTACAACTCCCCACCTTTTCTGCCTGAGCTGGGATGAGGCACTGAGTGCCCAGCACATGTCCAGCCACCCCCATCCCTGAACTAAATGGCTCCAGCACAAAGAAGAGAATTTGTTATAGATGGACATGGCGCATCTGACCCTGGCCAGGTGGGCTGAACACCCTGTTTAGTTACTTCAGGAAAACACTCTGGCACTGTTTATCTGTTTGTCTGCTCTATTCCACCTTACTGCAGAGCTGGGTAAGAGGAGTCCCCTCCCACAGCACAAAGGAGCTCATGGGCACGAACCCCCCCCAGATTCCTGTGCAGCAACTTCCCCTGACACAAAGCCCACACTGTTTGCCAAATGCAGGCACTCCTCTCAGCTGTTCACTGAGGAAAGCACACGCCAAGCCCTGCAGCAGCATCGCACGCGAGCGGAGCGCGCCACAGCCCCACGCCACACCTCCTCTGCTCTGCCACGCCAGAGGCCGAAGCAGTGGCAAGGACAAGAAGGAAAAATGAACTTACTGGCAAAGATGGGAGCCTACAAGAGCCCCAGCTTGTGGGTCCTGCATGCTGCAGCTTGGGAAGCACAGGAAAATCTCCAGTACCTCTGACACTTATAGCTGCCCTCCCTGGCAGATGAGAAGGTGAACAGCTCCAAGCCAAATGGGTTTGCATATCCCAGCAAATGTCCCCAGACTGTGATCTGAACAAACACCTCGGCAGCCTGGGCCATGAGCACCTCTCCCACATGATCAGGATTGTGCATGACGAGGCTTGCATCAGGCTCCCAGCAAACTTCAAAGTGTTTCTTGAGAGCCACTGGATTTGCTGACAGCCTGGGGAAGCTCCCTTGGGGGTCTTTGTTCTTACCACCACTTCCAAACTAATTTAAGTTTGTGGTGACTGCAAGCCACTCTCAAACACCCTCATTTGAAAGAAACATGCATCCTTCATCCTCCTTCATCCCATTCAATGGTTTTATCTGGGGACAACCCAGACCAAATGGAGTCAGAGCTGGCACTTGGACAATGCTGGTAACACAGCAGGATGTGTCACAGCAGCGATGGCAGCGTGTTCCCCACAGCCACACAGTTCTGCTGTTACATCCACACAGGAAAGCACTAGTTAAAGTAGGAAAGCTCTAGTCGCCAGAGTCCTGGAAGCAGCAGAGGCAGCTGGTGCCCGTGTGCTGTCAGGGGCTCTCGGGCACGGCCAATGGCAGCAGTGTTCCTGAACACAGGATGCACACAGCTCCTCATCACAGAACTTGAGATCTCTGCACCCACCCCTCCAGGGGCACAGGGCAGGGAACAGATCCAGCTCCCACAGAAAATGTTCTTGCCAGATTCAGGAGTGAGAGCACACAAGGGAACAGTGACAGCAGCATGGACACTCCTCTGGCATCCAAATGCGGACTGGGGGGTTGGGTTGGGATGTTTTTTGCTACAATTACTTACAAGTGCAACAATCACAGACACTTATGGAAGCTGCACAGCCCTCGGAACAAGCCGAGTTCCCCTGGAGCTCATCCCAGTTCCTGGAGGACAGCCGGGTTTCTCTGGGATGGATTCCTTGAGAAAACAATTAGAAAAACTAAAATGCTAGAGAAGGCATCCTATCAAAACCACACCATTTAGCACCAGGCTACAGGAACCCCAGCCCAGAGCAGAAATCAGCACAGCTGCTCAAAAACAACAACAACAACAACAATTTAATTGTGTTAAGAGACAAACATATATAACAAAACCCACACATCCATTAAAAAAATTCCTTGTGCCTGGGCACCTGAGCCAAGCCACTCTCTGTTCACAGCTCTGTGGTGCTGCAGAGTACCCAGAGAGGCTGGGACTGCTACTGGGAGTAACTGCTGTGTAACCTGGCCAGAGCAGAGAGCTGCACTGAAGCCACATGGGAAGTGACATACAAAATAGTTATGAAAAAATATGCATTTTAAATAAAGAACTTACAACAACTTCAACTTCATACAAAATATCATGGTTGCCATGTCTCAATTTCAGTGTCTCAATTCTAGGAATTATTTCTGAACTCTCAGCATCCTGTTTTCCATCTCACACCACCTCTGCAGTCTCCTTCTCCAGAGAGCTCTGTCTCTGTCCAGCTCAGTCCAAAGTACCTGAAAATGAAAGCACACATTATAGTCTCAGGAATCAGAAGTGCAGTTCTGTGAACAAATAAAACTTGTTTACAAGCTGGCAAAAGAAAGTGCAGTAACTTTAAAGTTCAAGCAAATCACAGATGAGTAAAACCAAATCTAGCCAAAAAAGTACTGCACATGCCTCAGGGTCCAGCTGAGCCATTCCAGTGCTCAGAGGGGCACAGCAAGCCACACCAGGAATTACTGAAAATGTGGGAACAGAGAGCTTTGCAAATGATTCAGTTCTTTCTCTCCCAAGTCGGTGATTACACAAAACACTGAAATCAAGTAGAAACTCACCTTCCAGAAAAGCAAATTCATCAATAGCTTCAATGGCATTATCTGAAAAGCAAATTGAGAACAACATAGATAAACTGACTCCATATTTGTATGTTTCAAACAGCAGCATTTGAAATAGCATCACAGCACAGTGACCAACTTCAAAGAGATTTACTTGTTTTGGAGATGGTGTGTGACATTATCAGTGTAGTCTTTGGTAGAAGTTTTTCTCTCCCATCTTCAGGGAAAGAAAGAGAAGAATCCATAATTGCTTCAGCACCTCCAGACAGGTGGAAAAATCCCCCACCCCAGCAACCCTTTGCTAAGGCCAGCACAGAACATGTTCCCATACCCAGGTCTTTTCTTTGCAGGGTTTTCCTTTTTCCTTGCTGGGCATACACATAAGCATCTTTGGCTATGGTTTCAACAAACAGCTCCTGCAAGGCAAAACAGGACAAGTTCACATAGGAGATGAGAGAGAATATCCTAAGGAAAAAGAAAAGTCCTACAAGACTTCAGGATTAAATCGGAATCTTCACGCTAACATTACCCTTTCCTCTAAACAGCTCTGAAAATACTGAAGGAAATGGTTGGACAGTGATGCACAGGACAAGCAATGAGGAGAAAGCTGGGAATGTGGGTTCCTTGAAACCCACATTCTCTGGGAGACCTGCTCCACACCAGGGGCTCCCAGGGCACCTTCTGTAGGGGGAAAGATGTCCTGTGCTCAGGAGATGAATGACGGAATCCTTTAGGTGGAGAAATACCTCTAAGATCATTGCGTCCAACCATCAGCCCAACACCACCTCCATGTTCACCACTACCCCATGGTCCCAAGTGCCACAGCCACATGTTTTTTGAACAGTTCCAGGGATGGTGACTCCCAGAGCTGGACAACTCTCTCCATGAAGGAATTTTCCCAACATCCTAAACCTCCCCTGGTGCAGCTTGAGGCCGTTTCCTCTTGTCCTGTCCCTTGTTGCTTGGGAGAAGCGACCGACTCCAACCTGGCTGCCCCCTCCTGTCAGGAAATTGTAGAGAGCCAGAAGGGTCCCCCTGAGCCTCCTTTCTCCAGGCTGAGCCCCCTCCCCCCCAGCTCCCTGAGCCGCTCCTGGGGCTCCAGCCCCTTCCCCCGCTCCGGCCGGCCGCGACCGCCCCGCCGGGCC
>NW_008236193.1:1272045-1288734 GCF_000691975.1 Corvus brachyrhynchos | reverse complement strand
TCATCCTCCCCCAGCACCATGTCCCCCAACAGAGCCCCTACACCCCCATCCCTGCCCTTCAGTGCCTCCCTGCCACCCCTCGTGCCCCAGCACGGCTCTTGGGCCTCCCTCCCCCCACAGACAGGGACGTGCCCTCCCAGGAGCAGTGGGGCAGCTGGGAGGTGGCTGTCGCTGCTGTTTGCCTGTCCTGTGCCCCAGCGTCAGCTCTCCGTGGGTCCAGTGTGGGACCTCCCAGCACCCTCTCTCCATCCCACCCCCAGCTGGTGGGATCAAGCCCTCCAGTGCCCACCTTGGGCACCCACCACCCTCCACAGGACCCCCAGGACCACCACCCTTGGCCAACAGGTGCCTGCCCCAGCCTTCTCCCCATCCTCGAACTCTGTCTTATCCTTAAAATCATCTGCAGGCACCGAGGGCACTGCTGGTGGGACACCTTGCCAAAGGGCTGCAGGGACACACCATCCTGGAGCAGGGACACCAGCACCAACCAGCAGGCCAGAGCACCCCTGCCAGGGCTTGATTCAACCTCTCAGACCATTTGTGCCTCAGAGGCAGTAAACAGTGACACCAGGACAGTTAGACACTGCAATGGCCCAACACGGCACCCTGCCGTGCAGAGCTTCCCCTTGCTTCCCAGAGGAATTAGGCTCTTCAGTGGAGCACATGCCCCGCAGTTTGGGATACTCCAGGAAGCCGTAGTCCTCACCCAGCTCTCCTGTGCTCCCACAGAGCTCAGCTGTGCAGGGCTGTGCTGGTTTTGCCATGAGACCTCCAAGAATCACCTCCACCTTCTGCAAGTCATGTGCAGCTCTGAGACCTGAACTGCAGAGGAATCCTGGGCCACCATTGGACAAGGACATTGCCCACCCTCCTGGTCCCATCCCCTTGCATCCTGCAGTCACTTCCCAAAACTGGGGCTTTTCTCTGGATATGACTCTTAGGCCAGCAGGACTTGGTGGGCCGCGAGTGTCCAACAGCAGCAGGGCCAAACTTGTGGTACACCAGGAGCTCCTCCTCCTCTTTCTCCTCCTCCTTGTGCTGTCTCACCATCAGGCAACAGCAACTTCCTGGCGTTGCACACAGCTCCTCACCAGCCGTTAGGAAAGAGCTTCTGGTTTCAAGGGAGGGTGACCTCAGAGAGGCTTGTCCCGAATGCTTCAGGTGGTCTTTAGCAAGGAGACGAGCATACAGGAAAGCATCCACTGATGGAAGATGGTGAGTAAGAGCCAGACCTGGGCTGTATTGGACATGGGGATGGGACACTGGGAGCCATACGTCCTGGCTGGAAGGGTTTTGGGGATGTCCTTGTGAGGGGCTGGATCTGGCCAACACCCTCGCTCCTCCTAAAAGGCAAAGTCCTCCTGTACATCTGAGCTGGATGGAGCTTCAAAGGTCTCTGACCAGTTCCCTGGGCTCAGAGGAAAGTTTGCAGGGTGAACTTGGGCTGAATATAAACATCTAAAAGGAGGAGGCCACACTCCCACTGAATCCAGGAGAGCCCCCACCAGCACAAAATGGATTGGAAAACCTGGAACTGATCACATTGATGGCAGTGCTGTACACCCAAGGGTTCTTAGCATGTCCCAGCTCATGGAACAGGCCCAAAACTGATCGTTACAAACCACCAAATCATTGAGGTGTCAAAAATCCCAATGGCGTTTTTGGGAATCTGGAGAACATCGCTCTTTTCACCAGTTTGAGTGAAAGCCCCACTGCTGGTATACAGGAAATGGCACATTTGTGCTGCTTCACCACTGCTATGCCAAGTGCTACATTTGAGGGTTTACCGGGAAAACTGGGGTGTCTGTTTGGGGAACTTGCACTTTTGTAAGTATGTGTATATACATTTGATCAGTTATGTCTAAAAACATTGCATCAGCTTCTCTCCGTATCAGCCCTTCCCCTGTGAAAATAAAAATTATGCAGTCACAAACCCAAACTGAAATCCCAGAAGGAGAACTCCAGAATCAGAGCATACAGCTCCAGCAAAGCAGCCAGCTCTGGTGCAAAGGGACACTGTGGTCTGGGGACAAGGGGGTTGGAGAAAGATGGCGAGGGTAAGGTGATCCCTCCCCTCTCACAAGGTCCATCTGAGAAGCTTAGGAAAAATGTAGCCCCGTCCTGTAGCTTTGTGCCATACCTCCAACCTTGCAGTGCTCTTTCAAGACCTGTTCAGCCTCCTCCTGGCAGCTTTTCTCTGGATGCTCTAGCGAAAGGGGAATTTTGGCCACTGAGGAAGCTAAAGGCAGCTCTGTGCTGGAGCAGATGTGTCCTGGTTCGTGTGTGCACCGTGTGAACCACACAGGAAAGACACATGTCAGAAAAGTAGGGCAGTCTGCTGCCTCTTGGCCTTGTTTTTTCTGCACATAGGTTTTGGTGGGATGAGTCTCAGCAGTGCCATCCCAGCTTTTCCTTCAGGGAGGGATCCAATGGCCCTGTGTGGTCTCCCCCACCAACTCGTCATGGAAAACAAGACGAGGGCAAGGAGGTTGAGCCAATCTGAGCCCTGGGCAATCTCTGGATCTCAGATTCTGCCTTCAGGAGCTTTGCTACTACCACCCAACCCATCTGATTTGATGGTCCCTGGTAGTGGACAAAGGGTGGGTCAGACCAAAAGATGCTATGAAATGTCTCCTGGATGCCCTCGAGATGGGGTAACCTGGTTCCAGTTTGGTGCAGCCCAGTGGTGTTTTCTCAGACATGTTTCAGGACCTTTTTGAGCAAAGACCTTGTTTTGTGAAGAAGACTTAGTGTTGAGACCATGTTGAAGGAATACCACATTCCCCAGGGGGAATTTTGACTCATTTTCCTCCACGGTGTTTTAACTGGAACTGTTTTTTCTTAATGGTTGCAGACGCATGTGGAGGAGAGAGACACTGTGGTGAGGCACCTTCGGGCAAAGTTCCAAGAGAACAGGAAAGAACCTCCCAAAGTGGGTGGCTGGCCAGAGAGTCGCCCTGCAGCCTCCCATGGACCAGAACCAGGACAGATGCCTGCCATGGCCTCCAAGGGTGATCCTCCTCCAGAGCCCCCCTGGAGCAGGAGGGTGGGCTGCAGCAGGGCCTCTCCATCTCACAGTACAGGTCAGAGTCTGGGACAGCCTTCACCACAGCCTGCCTGTGAGACCCCGGCACAAACGGTGCGCCAGAGGAAGGGGATGGCTCAAGATGCCAACTTCCACCCAGTGCCTGCAAAGCCAGGAGGAAATGTGTTCAACAAGAAGGTGGGACCTGGCTCTGCTCCTCCCCACAGGAAGGCAGCCCAGCAGACACGGCCACCCGCCAAAGACAAGGGGGCTCCAGCGGTTCTTGCCAAAGGCGCGGCTGTTGCAGCCCCCCTGGTCTCTGTGGGAGGCCCCCAAAGGGCAGAGCACCCAGTTCTGCCCCGGAGGAAGCCTTTGCCACACGTCAGGGCCCTGGGAGTGAAGCCAGCCAAGCCCCAGCGCCCTCCTGTTGTGGATTTGGCAAAGTTCAGAGCAGCTGTACATCCTGGGACATCCGTCCGTCCTGCCACAGAACCACCAAGGAGTGCTCAGCTGGGTATGGCCAGGCACCTGGAAGTCCCTCAGGGAAGGGCACTGCTCATTCAGGAAGGAAAATCTCACCAGTTAGAGCCTGCAGCTCCTGGGAGATGGAAATACTGGGAGGGCTGATGGAGAGGTGGGGGCTTTTATAGGCAATAGCATGAGGATGAGAATGAGAGAAAAGGAGAGCAGGTGAAGAAACAAAGTGCCCCGGCCCTGGCTGGGCACAAGTTTCAGGCTCTGGAGTGTTTGTAGGAAGTAAGGTTGGAGTAAGTAACACGGGAGATGTTGCCAAACTGGAGTGAGCCCAAGATGGTTGGGGACTGGAGCACATGGAGAAAGAAAGGCTGAGACCCAGGCTTGTCCAGCTGGGAGGAGAGCGAGGAAGGGGAGATCTCTCTGCCCACAGCTACCTAACAGGGAGAAAATGGGAGCCAGACTCTTCCCAGAGGTGCCTAGGGACAGGCCTGGATGTGATGGGCATGAGCAGTAGGGGAGGTGAGTTAGACACTGCCCTGCCACGCTCCACAGTGGCCTTCCAGATCTAGGCTACTGTGGTGGTTTCTCACAGTTGCTGTTCTGCTAATCCACACTCCAGGTGATGAAACCAATTTCAAATCTTGCTCAATTTCTCTAACCATGAGAATAGACTTCCCTTCCTTTCCTTAAGAGAACTGAAAAATCAAGCTGGTCTGTGTTATAATTAAAAGGTGTTATCAGGTGTTATCTCCCAGCTGTTGTGCTGGGAGATTCTTACATGACTGGCCCTGACCCAGGGCTGAGCAGCTCTGGTAAAGGAGGGAAGGATCTGCTCCCCCCGTGTCCTACAAACCAGCAGTTTTTCAAGTATTTATTTGTCTCATGGGTCCTGAGGCAAGTTGCAACATCTAGAATTACACCTTGCCTTGATTTGATCATTTTTGTTATTTTTTAGGGCAATCTTATGATTTTTAGGACCAGGTATCTTTGTATTACTCGGTACCATAAACCAGCAGAGATTTGATGTTGTACTCAGGTCTTCGTGCCCATTTTTGGTTGGTCTGGTTGATCAGGCTGGAGACAAGGCTCATGATACAATAATGGCATGTTAGCAGAGGTGTGGTCATGCTGGCAATCCTAAAGGGTGCAGCAGCATGTTCTGGCTGATGATAATCCGGAGCACGTGGAGATATTCAGGACTTGCCCTGACTCTGGTACATATCTGAAATTTAGGGGTTTTGCCACATTCATGATACCTGTTTTGGCCCTCTCCTTCCCTCATTTGTCCAGGAAGAAAGTAACATAGAACTATATAAATGGGCTATGGAGTAAAAAACTCCTTGCTCTATCAAGATGTGCAGTCACTTTTATCTCCCCACCTCCCCCCGCACTAAATCTAGCCCAGAGTGGCTCTGACCTCAGGGTGGCTGATAGAGCTGAGGAGAAAATATGAAATAATCCCTCCCTGATCCCTCCTGTTCTGCTGTTTGCCACAGGTGACCTGAAGCCAGGCTGTGTTGCATCAGTGCCCACACAGTTCCCACTGCAGGATGCTCCGAGTGGCACGGGGTAAGGACTGAGGCAACACTGCTATTCCAGGTGGCTTCCAGGCTGTGCCAAGCCACTGAGAAGGACATGAGAGGGGACAGCAAGAGGATATTTGGGTTTTCCTGCCTGCTGCTGGAGCCCAGGGTGTGCAAGCAGCTCCCACAGTGTGAAGCGTGGCCATCTCCTGGAGCTATGTTACCTCACTGGGGCCGTTGCACCCCGCTGCCCGTCCACATCCAGCTGTGGGAGGAGCTGCTGGCACAGGGCACGGGGCTGCTGTCCAGCTCTGCCCCAGAGCCAGGGCCAGTCCATGGCCAGCCCACCTGCTTGTTGCCCACCCTCCTCCTGGCAGCCCTGATTCTGCCCTTGGCCCCCAATGCCATCATTGCAGCAGCACTTCCTAACCATGCTCTGCCTTGCTGCAGGGATGGAGATGAGATATACGACGACGTCGAGCCTGTTGGGTTGGCCAGAAGCCCAGGCCTTCTGCTATCTTCTGTGTCCCAGCTGCCAGTGCATCCCCGCCCCAGAGGAGGTGGGTACAGCAGAAGCTTGGGTGCTGTTTGGGGTGAGACCTGCAGCTCTGAGAGCTGTGAGGCCCCGACGAGCCATGGGCAGCGGCAGGGCCTGTGCTAAGCCTACTGCTCCCCCACACATGACGGCAGTGGGTTCCTCTTGTAAATGGGCACAGGAAACCCTAATGCCCCCACACTTGGGGGCAAACTCAGGGTTTGGTCCCAGGAGGAGAAAGCTCTTGCTGCTCTTTGTATCCTGTTTTGGCAGGTACTTACACCTCACAGCAGCCTCATGGCAGCACCTCTCCCGGGGTTTGGTTTTACAGGTGGAGATGCTGGCCGAGCCTCGAACAGGGTTACCTTGCTGGCAGCTGCACAGAGGTAACAGGGTTTTTTTACTCTTTCTAAGGGTCCCAAAATGGCCAGGGCTCCTTGCTGTTGTGACAAAGCTGCTGCTTTAATGGTCTCTGCTGGGCTTGCAGTAGGAAGAGCACAAGCTGCAGGCTGTACACCTGGCCAAGAGCCCCCACAGCCTCAGAGCTGGCACAGGGAAATGCAATGGGGAGCAGCCAGCAGGGAGAAGGGGACAGGAGGGAGCAGAGCATGGGGTCATCTGAAACTTCCCATGGCTTTCAATGACTGCAGAGAATCCCAGGTCTCCCAGAAGATGAAGACCAGGACACTCAAGGAATGCAAGAAGGAAGAGAAGATGGACAGGGAGTTTCAGAAGAAATTCAAGGTGAGCAGCAACGAGTGATCACTTTTCCCTCTGAGCTCCTTCTCCCCTCCTGGGAAGGGCACAATGCAATGGCAGAAAGGAGCTGTGCTCCCCAGGGACCAGTGATACCCAGATCACATCTTGCCTTGTTCCCCCAGGTCACACCTGCCCCATTGCCCCAGATCAGACCAGTCCCACAGACCATTTGGCTAGAGAGCAATCTGCTTTTTTTCAAGGAGGGAGAGCAGTCAGACCTGTCTGACTCAGCTCCCCTGGGGCACTGCTGTCTGTGTTTCAGTTTGAAGGCAGCATCAACGTCCTGACTCAGATGATGGTCGACCCTGCAGCAACAGAGAGGAGGGGTGGAGGGAAGAACCTGCCACTGAGACGGGGAGAAATCCTTGATGTCATTCAGTTTACAAATCAGGAGCAAATCCTCTGCCGGAACAGCCAGAGGAGGTGTAAGTCTGGAGGGGGATGGGGTTTGCCCACAGCAGGGAGCACAGCACAGTTTTGGGAAAAAGTTTCTTCATGCAAACACCCCATGACAGGCCTCCTGACAGACCTCCTCCACCTGTTGGATCTGACAGGTACCCTGCTACCCTGAGAAGGTTCCCACTTTCCTCTGTACAAATGTCCTGCTCTTCCTTCCACTCAGCAGCGGCATTTCTGCTGTGAGCTGGGCTTGTCCTTTCCCTCTGCTAAAAGCCTTTGCAGTCCTCAAAGCCTCCAGGCCACCAGCCCAGCACACCACCCTTTGCCATGGACTCGAACTCTACAAGCTGTGTCTGCACTGAGGGGTGCTTGGGTGGAATGGGCGGCAGATCCCTCAGGCAGAGAGGAAGGGATCAGGCTCTTCCCTGCCAGCTGCCATTCAGCCTGGAGGGCTCCTTCCTGACACTGCCCAGAGCAGGTTCCTCCTGAGGGTCCCACTCGGCTTCCTAGAGCTGGGTTCCTCCTTGTCCCAGCTCTTTCTGGGAACATGAGGTGTTGCTAAACCCTGGGCAGGGACAGGTGCTGGGGTGATTCCCACTGATGCCCTGGTTCCCAGCACAACCTGACATGTTTTTCCTCACTCTCTTGCAGATGGCTACGTGCCCCGGGCTGTGATGCTGCCTCTGTGAGTACCCTTTCCCAGCCCCTTCCTCTCCACTCCATGAGCTGCAACGACTGCTCCATGAGTGGCCAGTACCAAACTAGTCCTGGCTGACAACTCAAAACTACCCAGCTCAGGCTGTGACCATAAGCCTAACACCAGCTGGTTACCCTGGGGTGGAATCTGCCATTTCTGGTGTCAGGAGAGATTGTCACTGGGGCACTGGGAGCACTCCCCAGGCTGTGGTCCCTCATGTGGGACCTGCCCAGACACTGCTTAGAGGCTGCTGCTGGCACAGGATCAGGGTGCAGCCCCTCTGCATGGCCGGGTCTGCAGCTCCCGGCGGCCTGGGACAAAGCCACCATCCTGAGAGGGGCCAAGAATCATGTTAACCCCACTCCAGATGGTCCCAGCTCTGCAGGGAGAGCACAGCTCTGGGAGGGGGAAACGGGGCTGCAAGTGGACACCAGAGCCCACAGACATGCCAGGAGAAATGAGACAGATATGGCAGCAGGAGCTGGCCCATGCTTTGGGGTTGGAGGTGGTGGGGACATGGGAGACCACACTGCCCACAGCACCCCATCTTTGTCCTTGCAGGGACACTGACATCTATGATGACGTTGAGATTTATGGTAGGTGCACAGAACTGCTGCCATACCCCTTCACTGGCCACGGTGACCCCCACACCAGCACCAGGATTCCCCTCCTCCTGACCCCTTGCCGTTTTGCTGCCTTCCCTTTCTCTCTTCCCTCTGTGCAATTCCTCTTCCTCTCCCTGAGGTATCCTTTACTTACTCCCAGTTCCCTAAAGGTCTTCATGTTCCTCTGTTCCCAATTATTTGGACTTCTCTGCACCCTGTTCTCAGCTTGCTCCTTCCACTTGCTGCCAGCCCCAGGGCCCCTTCAATGTCCTTTGAGGTATCCCTGATCCCCCAGACACCTCAGGCTCCCCTTTCCCAAGCAGTTTCTCTCTCCTGACATGCAAACTCCATCCCTGGCTGGCAGTTGGCTCTGAAGATGGAGCTGAATAGAGACAACTGCATTTCAGCTCTACTCACAAGCACACACTTCATCTAATTCTGGCAGGCTGAGCCAACCACACTAGGGCCAAAGGCACAAGACAGCACCACAGAGACCTCCCCAAGGGCTGCAACATGAACAGCGTTAGACACCAGGCTGCTTTTGTGAAGGAGCTCTGCTTCCTGTGAGACAGACTGCAAACCCACCGCGTCGCTGCCACGGACAGGCATGGCCGCTCAGCACATGGGGCTGCCCAGATCCCATCCCATGGGGCAGGTGGCCACAGATCCTCAAGTCACACCTTCACTGTAGCTCTGTTTTGTCTGTGTAAAATATGGCAATGTTTCAAGAGGGTTCCATGGCCTTATTTTTTGGGGGGTGGGGAAAGAGGGGTAAAATCAGGCACATAAAGGTTTTAATGTTTTCCCATTCCCAGAGCATCTTCAGCCTGGGACCCTCCTGCCCTTTCATTCTGTACTCCGCTCTGACCCCAGTGACACTCCTGGCCTGAATCAGAGGCAAACTGGACGTAGAAATACTCTAAAATATCACGAATTATGGACCAGATGCTCCAGAAGCACCTCATGGCCTTGGGGCAGCTTCCCTGGAGAGCTGGCAGGAGGTCAGATCTGTTGGGGCAGGTATTTGTGTGGGAACACTCAGCACCATCCGTTGGTGCCTTGGGCTGGTGTCTGCAACTGCTATGGGAAATCCTCTCATTAACTGGGAAAGCTTCCCTTTGCAAACCCTGCCCTCATGAAGCCCTCACAGATGGGGGCAGGATTGGGGTGCACTTGCAGCCGGTGGGGAGCACAAATCTGGTGCAGGACCCAGATCTGGTGGCAGGACCCAACTCCTTCTGGATCAGGAGCAGTGAGAAGAAGGGAGTTCTGGAGCTGGATCCCTGCCCTCAGTCTGCACACTGGCCCCCATCCCTGGGGCTGGAGGGTTAAAGTGGGAGGGTTCGGCACCTCACGGCAGGATGCCAAGCCCAGATTAACCAGTTGAAGACGTCACTTTCCATTATGGGAAAGGCTCCCAAATATCCCTGAAGCTTTTGGTTCTGGGGATTAGCCACCAGCACACTCAGCTCCTGGCACAGAGCAGGGGTCCATCGGCGCTGCGGGGCCTGTGGCCATGAGTGGGGCTGGGAGCCGCTCCCAGGGGCATCATCTGGGTGGCTGAGGACCATGTGGGAGTGGGTCAGGACAGCTGTGCTGCACTCACTGTCCACCGCCCTCCTGCGCCTCTGGAGGTGGCTGCGGGCTTTCTGGTACAAAAATGGCCTCTTGACTCTCTCGATGCTCTCGGTTGTCACTGGATGCCTCCTGGGGTTCCTGCTGCGGGCGCTGGAGCTGACAGACCTGGTAAGCCTGGCTCAGATGGTGATGGGAGTGAGTGGGATGGAGTGGGGCAGGGGGGCAAGCCGTGGTGCCAGTAAGGGTCCCAGATGGGCACAGCCCCAAAAGCAAAGGCTCCTGCTCAAGCAAACCACCTCAGGGCAGGTTTCTGCCCATGGCTTTTTTTTTCTTTTTTTCTTTTCTTTTTTTTTTTTTGACCAAAAAGGTGCCAACAAATGCCCAAGGTGTAGGACAAATCCTGCCTCCCTCCAGTGGGAGTGGGGAGGTCTGAGTTGGACTCCATAAGGCTGCAGGAGCCTTGAGGTGGGATGAAGATGGGAAAGGGGGGAATGTTTACTCAGGTGCTAGATGCTCAGTAACAGGCTCCCCCCAACACCACCAGCAGCATCAGGGTCTGAGGGAGGGGGTCCAGGAGATGGGGTTCGAGGGATGGGGTCCTCCCATTACTCTCCCCAGCTATGTGCAATCAAAGCACATTTCCGTGCTCTGGAGAGGACCCAGCAAATAAATATAGGGTTGGTGGGGAGCCTAGAGGGCTTCGAAGAGTCTCCTTCCTTTGAGGAGCCTTGGAGACAAATGCATTGGAGAAAATGCACCGAAAAGGCACGTTGGCTCAGCACGTTCCAGGAGCATCGTGCTGCAAAACGGCCCCGAGCTGAGCTCCACTGACACTGGGCAGCTGGGCCACGGCTCAGCCCTGATCCAGGCGGGGGAATGCTGCTCCGGGAGAGCTCGGCTGGGGCTGGAACATCCCTGTGTTGCCCACTAGGATTTAGAAAAGTCTTGTCATTTCAATTAGGCCCTTAAGCATCAGCACAACAGGGATGATCTCATTACTTAATTGAAGCTGGGTGTAATCTCTCTGCATCCCAGTGCGCACACCCGTGAGAGCCCAGCAGCCACCCACGCTGGCCATGAGGCTGGCAGTCTTGGGGCTCTGGCCCCTTGTCATCAAGTTTATCCGTCCTCTGCTCCAGCCCCATCCTGCTCTGTTGCCACAGCTCTGCTGTGGGCCTGGCAGCCACTAGAGACTGTCCCCACTAAGACTTTTGTCAAAAAATCTGGAGGAGAGCTGGAGAGGTGGCCAGTCCCTGCTTTCCTCCCTGCAGTGGGGAAGTGTCACACAGCTGAGAGACCCACTGGCAAAGAGATGCTGTTCGGATCTGGCATTACCCCTTGCACCCAGCTGGGCCCATCGCAGCTCCGCTCTGCCTGAGCTCCCTGGGGACATCAGCCATGCCCAGGCCACACACTGGGACAGTGCAGGGACAGCACAGGGGAGCGATTGAACAGCTGCCTTGGCACCCCTCAAAGCCCCAGCATGGGGTGGTGGCTACTTTGGAGTAACCAAAAACACCTGCTTGTCTTGGGGCCAACTCAGATCCCTCCCTGACACCACTACAGTGGCACAGTGAAATAGGGGGGTCAGGGATGGAGGGAGGGAAGATGATGGATGGAGGGATGGATGGATGGAGGGATGGATGGAGGGATGGAGGGATGGATGGATGGATGGAGGGATGGATGGATGGAGGGATGGAGGGATGGAGGCATGGAGGGATGGAGGGATGGATGGAGGGTAGAGACAGGGATGGATGGATGGATGGAGGGATGGATGGATGGATGGATGGATGGATGGATGGATGGAGGGTAGAGATAGGGATGGAGGGAAGGAGGGAGGGAGGGAGGGAGGGAGGGATGGATGGATGGAGGCATGGAGGAATGGATGGATTGAGGGATTGAGGCATGGAGGAATGGATGGAGGTAGGGATGGATGGATGGAGGGAGGGATGGATGGATGGAGGGAGGGATGGATGGATGCATGGATGCATGGATGGAGGCATGGATGGAGGGATGGAGGCATGGATGGAGGGATGGAGGCATGGAGGAATGGAGGCGTGGAGGGATGGATGGAGGTAGGGATGGATGGATGGAGGAATGGATGGTGGGTAGAGATAGGGATGGAGGGAAGGAGGGATGCTGGCCAGGCTGCTGATCCCACAGACCCCTCATTCTCCCCTTGGTCATGGCTGTGGGATCCAGACTTTGGGGGATGTCTCTGCAGCCCTTCCCCATGTCCTTGTGAGGGGTGTAGGGGGTGGAGAGATGCCACGGCACCAAGATTGTCCCATGGATGGGCCAGACACCCGGGCTCTCCCTGAGCTCGGCTTTGCCACCTGCAGCCATGAGATATTCCCACCTTTCGTTGCTGCCAGCAGCTTTGGGACACTTTTGCAGATGCAGCCAAGTCTCTGCTCCCTGATAATGAGTGCAATGACTTTTGGGAGGAGCCAGTGCTGGGGCCATGTGGACTATTCCCTAGATGGCAACAGAACCAAGGATGGTTTTGGGAGGGGACCAACCCCACATGCCCCTGCCTTGTGTACAGCCAGGTTTGCCATGTGGCCAGTATTTCCCATCTGTGAGCCCCCAGTTAAGGGACAGCAGGGAAATGGCATCATGGAGTGCCTCAAGGAGCAGCTGCCAGCTCAGAACGAAGCTCAGAGCTCAGACTGGCTGGGGAAAAGGCAGATTTATCAAGTTTGAGCCCTTAATCCATCATCATTTACCTGACACACGCTCTGCTCTATGTGCAGGAGAAGCAGTATTTTTCCTTTCCTGGAGAGCTCCTCATGAGGATGCTGAAGATGCTGATCCTGCCCTTGATCACCTCCAGGTAAGACATCACCTTCTGCTCTAAAGCACCATCTTTCCCTCACATTGAAAAGATCTCCATTGAGGAGAGAACCCCAAAGCTGCATGGGGTGAGAATAACCCTGGCTCCAAGCAGCTGGCAAGTCAAGCAGCATCCCCTGGCTTGGTGTCCATCAAACCCTGAGATTTCCCAGCAACAGTCTGGGACAAATCCTCACCTGGATTTGATAGGCACTTGTGCCCAGGTCAGACACCTGCACTGGCTGGGGTGTTTCCCTTCTTTTGGGCAGCTGGTGATGCCAGGACCATCCATGGGCAGTTGTGACGGGCTGTTTAACCTCAAAGCAGATTCCCTTAGAGGGATTTGAGAAAGTTCAGGTAAAAAACATAAGCATCCCTCAGTACTGTGTCTGTGTTTGCAAATCCCAATTTTATTGGCCCATACAGACCTAGAAATAAGGAACAGAGCCAGCAGTCATATTGGGGTCTAATCAAGGTCTTGAAAAGCTTATATGGATTGACATATTGCAAACAATATGTTGTCATGTGCTCATTAGACACACAAAAATTACCAGGTGCTTGTTCCCTCGAGGATGTGTCATTTCTCTGTTGTTAGTCAGAGTTTGCTTGTTGTCCCATTTGCCTCTGGTTTATTTTTGAGAGCAGTGTGGTCTCTATCCTGGCCACACTTGGCCTGTTCAGTACCATCCCTTATAGAGATGTCTGTACCTCACATCCCTCCCCAAGGTGCCTGAGGGTTTCCCTTCGCTCTCAGCCCTCCTGGCAGCTCAGTTGCTGGGTGGTTGTCTCTGATCACTCTCCCGTCTGTGGGTGCAGGTTCTGCAGAGGCCTCCTGGGAGTTTTCTTTCATGTTGGATTGAACCAGGGATTTTTCTACAATTACTGAATGATGGTAAAGTGGTGTCTTCTCTCTATGCACCATCCCAGAGGGGACTGGGCGAGCTCTGGAGATGGAGCTCTGGAGATCCAAGCCCCAAGTTGGAAAGCACCACCTATGTCAGTGTTGCTTTTGTGGACTCTCTTGAGTTTCCAAGGCCCTTCTCCTCCTGGATATGTGGCTGCTGAAGGGGATCCATAGGCTGGCCACCACGTCACCCACCCTCTGTGTCCCCAAGGTTGGCACTGACCCTCACAGCCCCTCTATTATATCCTGACTGAAGGTCAGGGCTTGGCTGGGTCTGCATGCATGTGGGGCACACTGCAGCCCCCAAATGCTCACATTTCATAGAATCCTGGAATATCCTGAGCTGGAAGGGACCCTCAGGGATCATCAGTGCAGCCCCTGGCCCTGCACAGACACCCCAACAACCCCAGCCTGGGCATCCCTGAGAGCGCTGTCCAAACGCTCCTGCAGCTCTGGCAGCCTCGGGGCCGGGCCCATTCCCTGGGGAGCCTGGGCAGTGCCCAGCAGCCTCGGGGGGAAGAACCTTTCCCTGAGCTCCATGCCCAGCCCTGACCCAGCTCCAGCCGTTCCCTGGGCTCCTGTCCCTGTCCCAGAGCAGAGCTCAGCCCCTGCCCCTCCGCCTCCCCTCGGGAGGAGCTGCAGCCCCCAGGAGCCTCCCCTCAGTCTCCTCTGCTGCAGCTGAACGAGCCAAGTGCCCTCAGCCGCTCCTCAGACCCTTCCCCAGCTCCGTGTCCCTCCTTTGGACACTCTCCAACAGCTTTGGACCCTTCTGATCTTGTGGTGCCCAGAGTGCCCCCAGCACTGGAGGTGAGGCTGCCCCAGTGCAGAGCAGAGCGGGACAATCCCTCCCTGGCCTGGTGCCCCCCAGGACACGGTGGCCCTTTGGGCTGCCAGGACACACCGGGGACTCAGATCCAACTTGGACCAACCAGGACCCCCAGGTCCCTTCCCACGGCGCTGCTCTCCAGCCTCTGATTCCCAGTCTGTCCCTGCATCCAGGGCTGCCCCATCCCAGGGCAGGATCCAGCACTTGCCCTGTTAAACATCACATGGTGGGGGAATTTCCCAATCCTCACATTTGTCACAGTCTCTCTGTGGGGCCTTGAGGGTGGCAGCAGTTCCTCCCAAGTGAGTAACCTCAGCAAACCCACTCAGGACCTTCCAGTCCTGCACCCAACTTGTCCCCACCGCCAGCACTGCTCTCCCTGCTGGGGCAGCCTGTAATGCCCTGTCTATTTTTAGCCCAGTGTTGCTGAGAAGTAGCTTATGGGTTACTTCTTAGGAAAGCTTCCATGTGCATGAAATCTGAACCTGCAGCTCTCTCCAGGGGGTGTGGGGTCCATCCCCACCAGGATTTTATGAACCTTGCTGGTACCTTCCTTTGCTGCTCACAGTGACACACAGCAGTGGCACGAGGTGATGGAGATATAAGAGAGCAGTATCTCACAAAAAAGGAGCAGCATCATTTATTCAACATAAAAATACACTAAGAATATAAACTTCTTAACCCTCGTAGAAAACAGAAAACACAGCTAGACCTTGAAAAGGGGCTTGGAGGTGTCTCCTGCCCTTCACAACTCAGCTTGGGTTGTCACAAGCCCATCCTGGGTCTGAGATCCTGTGGGCGCTGGCACAGGAATGTGCAAGAGGTCAGTGATGCCCTTAGGCTTTGGTTTAAAAAAACCTATGGAAATCCCTCCCGCCTTGGAGATTTTGCCCATCAGATGTATCTTGTGCAGTTTGGGGAGCAGACACTGACCACTCTGTTCTGTGCTGCAGCCTCATGTCCGGGCTGGCCACCATGGACTCCAAAGCCTGTGGGAAGATGGGAGTGATCACCATCACCTACTACCTTTGGACGACCTTTATGGCAGTGACCGTGGGGATCATCCTCGTGGTCAGCATCCATCCTGGTGCAGCTGCCCAGAAGGACAACTACTCTGTGCAGAAAGTGGTGCTCAGCTCCGCCGACGCGTTACTGGATTTGATCAGGTGTGTCACAGGATTTCAGGAGTCAGGGCTGTGATAACAAGATCTTCCCAGAAGGTTCTGAGTTCCCAGAAGACACTGAGAACGCGAGGGAAACAGGAGAACCACTGGCCAGGTGCTGGTACCTCCAAGCCCAGCAATGTGGGGTTCGTTTCCCCCCATCCGTGTCCCTCTGGCCACTCTGTCACTGCCACTGCTCTCCCAAAGCCATCAGCAAAGAGATGCACTGCAGCAGAGATCAGACAGAGTTGTGTTGCCTGCAAGGCTCGGATTCTCCTCTGCGGCCCCAGCGGGAACATGCCAAGCCTGGAGCTGGCCCAGGGCTGGGTTAAAGCAGCAGATGGGGTTACCTGGGGAGGGGCTGCAGCACAGACCCAGGGGCTGGGGGAGAATCTCAATTTCTGGAGGTACTGGATTGACTAGACCAGGCTCTGAGCAGGGGCCTGCAGATGGCAGATGTCCATCTCAGGCTCAGGCCTTCCACCAATCCCATTTACACATGGTTCTGAGTCCTGCTTTGAGTTCACCTTCCAGCTTTGCTTTGCTTTCAGCTTGCACAGCTGTCATAAGCTGTTGTTGGCTCTCTTCTCCTCCTCTGGACATTGTGCCCACCAGAAGTGCTTCCCAGGATGCTCCCTATGCTCTCACAACACACTCTAACCCTGTGTCATTGGTCTCTTACAGAAACATGTTTCCTTCTAACCTGGTTGAAGCTTCATTCCAGCAGGTGAGTTCATCCCTCTGCGTGCAGCCAGGATGGTGCTCAGCTCCACATGGGGCTGCCTCTTTGCCCACCCACAGCCTGGACAGGAGCCCTTCTCTTCCCCTCCCTTCCCTCCCCTCTCTTCCCCTTCCCCTCTGTTCCCTTCCCTGAACTTCCCCTTCCCCTTCATCCCCCCACACTCACCCCAGGGTGGGCACCCGAAGGCAGGACGGTGCTGGGGGGGCACAGGCTCACAGGAACCCCCGTGCCTGCCCTCTGCCTGCGAGGCTCCTGTACAGAAGCAGCACACATCCCTTCCCTCATCCCGCTCCTGTGCAGAGGCTTCTTAGTCCCCGGGGAGGGGCGGCAGCGGGGTGGGCAGGCAGCAGGCAGGGGAAGGGACACAAAGAAGGGACGCTTGAGGGAAGGTAGAGTGGTCAAAGGGGACAGACTGAGTGGCCAGGCAGGGTGGAGGGACAGGGAAAACAAGCGAACCCACGGCATTGGGAAAGCATCGGTAAAGCTCGCAGGAGGAGGGACGGAGGGACCAGAGCGCTACCCCAGGGCTGCGCTGGCGTCCCGCAGGGGACCCGACTCACCAACGGCGCCAGTCTGCTCTGCAGCCTTGGCTGAGGACGGGCTGCAGCCACACGCCACACC
>NW_008236193.1:1269020-1271939 GCF_000691975.1 Corvus brachyrhynchos | reverse complement strand
CCCACCAGCCACAGCTCCCCTTGCCTGTCTCTCATTGCTTGTTTCCACCAGGCTTTTACTGCCTGGAAACCAAACCTTTAACTTCCAGGAGCACCCAGCCTAGGGCTGGGGCTGGCTTTGCCTCCGTGTTCAGAGCAGGATGAAGCTCATGCCAGCATAACCTCCCTCCTTTGCTTCTGTTCCAGTATCGAACTGTTCTCGTCCCAGTGGTGAAGTCTCCTGGTTTTCAAAAGATCCCAGGAAAACCTGTCAATTTTATTTACTTTGCACCTGATGACAAAAACCCTGAAATCCATCGGCCTGTGTTCCTTGAGCTGACACCATCACCTGAGATGACCTACAGGACCCTGGCTGGGACCAGCAATGAGATGAATGTCCTGGGGATTGTCATCTTCTCAGCAACCATAGGTACCTGCTCCTCCATAGGCCCAGAGGCAGCACAGGGTGGCCACAGCTGTGGTCACTGAGCTAAAGATGTGGGACAAGATTCTTTTAGCTTTAATTGCCCCAGTCCCTGGGAACCAGAGGACAGCTCCAGGCCCAGCACAGAGCTCGTACCAAGGCCCCTGTCAGCACCACCTGAGGTGGAGCTCACTGCAGCTGTAGGCACTGGGAAGGCTGTTTCCACCCCCTATTTCCCACATGAGCCTTCACAGCCCTGCAGGTCCTGAGGGTTTTCAAACCATTACATAAGCTGGGGAGTCCTTCTAATGAGGTCTGAAGTGAGGTATAATTTTGCCTGGGACACAGCTCGCCACAATGACCCAAACCCTTCACACTGAGTGTTCAGCCCCTGAGCAGGCAGGATGTGACAGTGGGGTCAGACTTGGTGCTGTTACAAATATATGGGAATTCCCAACAGGACTTTCTGAAGGAGATAGGGAAGCATCCTGCATGAACAGCTTGCAATCCTGTGTGGACAAGGTGCTCGGCAGCAATTTCGGGAAGGAAGAAGGAGCAGAAGTCATGAAGAGACACGTGCAAGAGAGGAGGTTTAAAGGGGAGAAAGTCATTGAAAGGAGGAACTTGGAGCTGGCTCAAAGTGTAAGAAGAGGACATGGGGTGCAAGGCTGAGGGAGAAAGGGAGGAGGGAGGGATCAGGAAGGAAAAAGAGTAGGAGGCAGTAAGATGAGCATGGTGGCAGGATTATGTGTAGGTTAAGAGGTGAGGGCAAGGAGCTTGAACTTTGTGTATAAGGAACCAGAAAGCCAATTAGAGGATTTGAGATGCAGAGGCAGCGCAGCCAGCACAGCACTGGAGTGCGCTGGACTGTGGTCAGAGACACGGAGAGCGGCCAGTTCTAAATGTGAGACCTCAGAGGAGTTGGTCACAGCGAGACAGGGCAGAGCCAGACCCACTGACAGATCCTTACAGCCAGAAGATGTCTCTGGCAGTCTCCTGTCCTAGCAACCAACACCCTCTGCAGACCTTGGACACCCAGGAAAGGTGCTGAGCTCCTGCCCACAGGACACGTGCCCTTCTCCAGCCCTGCCAAACCTGCAAGGAGAAGCTGCTTTTCTCTTCTAAGATTACACTTCACCACCCCTCCAGCGTGGGAGTGGGATCAGCCTGAGTTAGGAGGCAGTGGGAGATCACCTGAGCCAGCCTCAGCCACCTGCACTCCCCATGTTTTGCCCAGGACAGATTAGAGCTCCACAAAGCCACAGACTGGCAGAGCATCACCTGCACCAGACACGGGCAGCTTGATAAAGGGCATTTGTACACCCACAGGATGCTTTCCCTATGAGGAGAGGCTGAATTAATGGGGTTTGCCTGGCAGGAAAGAGGAGAGGGATAGGCAGGGCACCACAGCTCTATACCTTGGGAAATGGGGATCACCTCCTCCGTGCAGCAAGGTGGGGGGGCCAGGTGGAAGCTGGTCAAGCTCTCAGTAAAGTGTATTTGTGTTCAACACCAAAACTAGGCAGGCTGTGGGCTGTGGGTGTCCATGCAGCACCCACTGGGTACCCAGAGTGACTTTGCTTTGAGGGGTGACCCCACACAGCTCTGACAGTTCTTCACTGTCCCTGAGGTGACTTTGCTTTGAGGGGTGACCCCACACAGCTACTCCAGCTCTGACAGTTCTTCACTGTCCCTGAAGGCCTCTCTGTTGCTTTTGAAACCCATCAGAGGGCAGAGCTTTCAAGACCCTTGCAGGAATCTCTCCATTTGCTTGGGCCATGTCTCCCAAACCAGCTCTGTCGGACCTGAAGAGAAATGACTTTCTTCCAAAGCAGCTGTTGTGTCCACCCAATACTGATGAATATCCAGAGAGCTGGTATTTGAACACGCCAAGCCTTGTCTCATTTCTGAAAGTTCTGGCAAATGTGAACCCACCTCATCTCTCTTTTGAGCAAGGCAGGAGATCCAACCACCAACCAAGGGCTTCTTGGAGTCCTCAACCCTGAAGAGTGAAGAGGGATGAGCAGGACAAGATCCTGTCTATATTCTTCTTTTCCAAGATAAAACAGACACCTGCACAGTGCTTCAAAATTAATTTTAGCCAACACAGGAAGAAGGCCTTGCACCAAGCTGGAAACAAGATGGCCAAATGCTCAAAGGTTCCTTTTCCCTTTACTTGATGGGTTCTTGGAAAACCTCCAGTGAAAGCAATGGGGTTTAGCACTGGAAGACAGGACAGCACCATACCCATTCCTGTATTTCTGCTCTAGTATTCCTTGAACAGAAAATTAGGCTGGTTTAGGTTAATGCAACAACATCAAAAGAAAAAAACAGACTTGTCGCAGCGGGGATTACTGCAACAAGTATATTTCAAACCAGGAGTCCCATGGAAAGCGAAGTATATATGGACAGATTGGTGGTAGATGTTTCAGAGATGTTTATTTCTCCAGCCGCATGGCCGGGGCTCAGCTCAGGAGCTCCGCAGTCACGGGACCCACGCGACCTTGGCCCGCCCGC
>NW_008236193.1:1246595-1268946 GCF_000691975.1 Corvus brachyrhynchos | reverse complement strand
TCTCCCAGGGCTCCATGGCAGGGGAGGGACCCCAACACAGACTTAGGAGAGAAGGCTTAATGCCTGTATCTAAGCAACTCACTCAGATCCTTCCTGACACATCACTGTACAGCCACACGTGTTGTCACCACCACGGCACAGCCTGTGAGCCACCAGCACTGCACAGCCCAGCCCACAAGGGAACCGGGCACGGGACCGGGGGCCCGAGCACTGCTCAGTCACTGTGTGGCAGCCAGGACCCCTTTCACTCCAGAGCAGGGCAGGGATGCAGCAAAGCATCACATCCTCAGCTAGAGAGAGCCCTACCACACCTGGTCCTTAAAAGAATTCCATTTTTATTTCCAGAATTCATTATTCTTGTATTACCAAAGCAATCCAGCAATTATAGCAATCCAGATATCCACTTAATGCAGCTAATCCACAGTTTATCCATCCCAGGAAATGACTCTTCCAGCATTGAGCAGCAGTGAAGTTCATCTGTTTTCTGTGCAAGGAAGAGTCCAAATCCCAGATTTGGGTCTGGTGGGGCTTTGTGAGAAAATGCCAGGAACACAAGCCAGGTGCTTGTATTTGCTTGGAGCAAAGAACGGCCGTGACTCCTAAGAGCACATGGCAACCTGTACGAAATCAGGTTTTGCTCGGTGAGCCCCATTCTGTGGCCACCAGACCCTCAAGACACTCGGCTTGACAGGTGCTGCTCCCGTGGTGCTCCCAAGTAATGCAACCTGCTGTGCTTGGTTGCAGGACTTCTCCTGGGAAAAATGGGCGAGCGAGGAGCCCCGCTGGTTAACGTGTGCCAGTGTCTGAACGAAGCAGTGATGAAAATTGTCTCGATGGCCGTTTGGTAAATCTGGTTTTGATTGATTCATTGATTGATTGATTTTCTTTCCTGCTATCTGATGGCAATGCCGGTTGCACGTCTGCAAGTGTGTGTTGTGAGGACTGAATTTGCTTTCGTACGACTGTACCACACAGTACCAAACACTGCAATGTCTGTCCTGCAGTGCTCCAGTGATTGCTGCATCCTCATAATTTTTTATGCTTATTCTTTGCAGGTACTTCCCCTTTGGCATTGTATTTCTCATAGCTGGAAAGATCTTGGAGATGGAAGATCCATCCATTATAGGACAGAAGCTGGGACTGTATGTCATTACAGTAGTGTCAGGGCTTGCCTTCCACGGAATCATCCTCTTACCTCTGCTTTTTGTGCTCATCACCAAGAAAAACCCCTTTGCTTTCATTCAGGGAATACTGCAAGCCTTGCTGATCGCCTTAGCTACATCCTCCAGGTAGGAAAACGTAGCTGGAACCTGCAGATACCACAGAGCAGGGATCTGGTTTAGCAAGAGAGACATGGCTGTGTCCGGCCAGGTGAGCTCTGGGAGGACAGGTGTGACTCAAAGGAAAATTACACTCCAGCACTATTTGAAATGAGAATGCTCCTGGTTTAGGAGGAAGCAGACGCTTGGCCCTGCCCTGGGTGACAGACCTGGGCAGCTCGTGGTGCTCTTCCACTCACCCTCTCCCAGGGTTTTCCCAGAGCAAACCAGCAATGTTTTTGTGTGTGCATGCACACTTCATTAAATTGCTGCAGTTTTCTTTCCATGAATTCAAACTAGGGACTGTAGGTGCTTTATAAACTGCATGGGGTTAAAGGTCTTCTGAACACTTTACTGACAATCTAACATCAACTACAGTGTATCCCAAGTTCATCCACAGAAAAATCTTGCCTATTTTGAAAAGACTTTAATCAATTTAGATTATATTTATCTATTCTATTTTCATTGAAATACTTTCCTTATAACAATGAAAAAAACCTTCACACTATAAACTACCACCCCTTCCAGAAGACACACAAATTCAAACATTTTCCTGGAGAACATTTTACCAGGCAAAGGGTTTTTCTGGCCTGCCTGTTGCTCCTCCCCATAATCCCAATAAAACCACCTAGACTGTGCCTCCCTTCCCCAGTACCCACCACTGCAACTCTTGCTTCTGCAACTCTTCATGACCTGGACCTGGGTCTCCAGCTCTGTTTCTGTCAGGCTTCTCCTCCCTCTGCTCTGCAGCCAGCTAAGGGAGAGAGAGCTGCCTCAGGGAGAACACCCTGCTCCTTGTCCCAGCCCCACGGTCTGTGCCCAGGGCTGGGGCCACCGTGCTGCATCCAGAGCCTGTCCCAAATGCAGTCCCTGCCTCCCAGAGTCTGTCACAAGCCCATCGACTTCCTTTCCGTGGTTTCCTTTCTTCAGCCTGTTCTTCTTCCTCCATTCCTCATCCCAGTTCCTGTGGGACAGTTGTCTTCATGCTAGACAGAAACGAGAGAGAAAGGTCAGGGGTGGAGAAGCTGAGGCAGGCATCCCTCATGGAGGAGACAGGTGAGGACAACAGGGGTCTCGCTGGACCTCAGCACAGCCAGTGCTGGCACACACCATACCACACTCCAGGAGGTGCTGCAGGATTCATCTGGGCACCAGGGATGTTCAACAGAGCTGCAGCCATGGCACACAGCTCCTTAAAGTGGCGCCTTCAGCCACTGAAAGGACATTCTGACATTTTCTCTCTCAGCCTGCAGCTCACTTGGCTAATGATGTCTATTCCCCAGATGGTGAGAACTGAAGAGACTTTTCACTGCTACCGCAATTTGTGTAACATTGCGGTATCCACCCTTGGGAGGGCTGGTATTTCTGTCCCATCACACTGACTCCAGCTTAGAAAGCTCAACACAAATGACAAGCAATTACTGCTCATTTCTTGTCCTGCAGCTCAGCCACCCTGCCCATCACCCTCAAGTGTCTCCTGGAGAACAACGGCATCGACAGGCGTGTGGCGCGGTTCGTGCTCCCCGTCGGGGCCACCATCAACATGGACGGCACCGCGCTCTACGAGGCAGTCGCTGCCATCTTCATTGCCCAGGTCAATGAGTATGAACTGGATTTGGGACAAATTATAACTATAAGGTAAAAGTTTCTTTGTAGCAGCCAGATTATTTCTCTCTATTCCTATTTATAGATATTAGGACAACCTCTTGCATTTTTGCCATTTGCAGAGATCTTGTTAATGCACAGTGACATTTGCTGGGAAGCTGAGGAGGAGGGGAGGGTGCAGCATGTCCCAGTCCCTGTGCTGTGTACCAGGGAAAGCTGGACTGGCTCTGCACCCCAGAATCCACTGAGCTCTGCAGGGCTGAGCAGAGAAGGATTTGTGCAGGTGCCATTTACTTCCCTTCAGGAATGGGATAGCCTCATTTTATAAACAGGGAAATAAAGCATGGAACTAAATAATAATTAAATACATCTGCAAATATTTAATAATTTTAAGGAGGGACTCCCTACCCTGAAGGCAAGAGGAGAGCACAGAGCCAGGGCACCCGCTGCCAGCCCCTGCTCTGCACAGGGGAATTAGTGATAACACCTGGGAGCAGGAAGGTGGAGGAAGTCAGATCCAATCCAATCCTTCCACACAGGAATAACTCACTTTGCCATGCAAACACGCTGGTCTGAATTGCACAGCTGCCTTCTCTTTGCAGCATCACGGCCTCGGCAGCCAGCATTGGGGCCGCTGGGATCCCGCAGTCCGGGCTCGTCACCATGGTCATTGTGCTCACCTCCGTGGGGCTGCCCACCGAGGACATCACCCTCATCATCGCCGTCGACTGGGCTCTGTAAGTGCTCTCCAGGCCACTGCCACAGGCAGTGACCAGTGTCAGTTCATGGTGATGGATCTTCCTCTTGATGGATGAAACCAGATTGCTCTCGAGACAGAAACTGATGCTGGATTACACTTGTCACAGACAAATAAACACACAGCTTGTGAAATGTGCCATTCTAAAGTACTAAGATAAAAACAAAGCAAGTCATTAGGTGAGAAACCAAAGAGCAGATGCTGAGTTACAGAACCAACACGTGGGTGGCTGGTTTGTACTTCACAGGGCCCCAGGGAGAAGAGGGAACAGTGCCAAGTATCACGGCTGCTTTTCTCTTTCCCCCATATAAAGGAAGGTTAACACACCACCAATTCGACCTTTCAGCATCACAGGGTACCCAGCACCACTGGCACCTTCTACTGATGTGAGAGGTAGACAAGAGAGGAGCAGTGGCTGGATCTACAGGATTTCTCCTCAAGAGGCATCTCAAGGAGTTTTATGACTTGCTGAGGCGCTCTCCCTGCACTGAGCACAACAGCGGCTGTCCCAGTTTGGGAGGCGGCACTGGCAGGTCCCTGCACTGCTCACACAGGCAGGGTGAGACAGATGCTGCCCCAGCACAGGGCTCACATAGGGACTGTTTTCTCTCTGTATCTGCAAAACCAACACAGCCTTTGCCAACACCAGTGGGAGGGACATTCAGGACGGGGGCTGACATGTTCCAAAGCCATCAACACCCCGGGCACGCTGGCTGTGGCCACCCCCTGCATCCCGGCACTGTCTCTCCGCAGGGACCGACTACGAACAATGACCAACGTCCTTGGTGACGCCCTGGCTGCTGGCATCATAGCACACGTCTGCGAGAAGGACTTTGCCCCAAAGCCCGTCCCAGTATGTAGGGCATGGTGGAGGGCAGGGGGTCGTGGGACATGGCAGAACAGGCACAAGGCACCTGCTCACTCCAGAAATTAAAACTGTGTTCTTTCTTTTGGCAGCAAGACCCAGTGAGCAACACGGACAAGTTTCCTTCTGCAGAGACCTCACACCTGCATCCCAAAGACAATGTGATTGAAATGATTGACGAAACCTTGTTGGACCAGACAGGAGTTCACTATAACATCTGCCAGGTGTAGATAACAGCACTCCTGCTCCTGGGAATGACATCTTGGTGCTAAACACTGACACTGTGAGTGTCACATATGGATGCTCTGCAAGATAAAGGCCTTACTTGGCACAAAAGTGGGAAAAGCCTCTCTTATCCTTTGAAGACTGTGGGACTCCCAGCAGGCACTCAAAGACCATGGCTCTGCCACTGATGGGCAGGCAACCAGCTCCTCCCTGCGCCTGAGGACACAGCTGGGAGCTCACTGCCCTGTCTTAAATGGCTGGGTTTGAAGGATTTATTAACTCCCGTTTTTCCAAGCTCAGCTATTTTTGAAAGTTAGGGAGGTGAGCAGGTGTTAGCAGACTGGATTTGGTGAGAATGCAGTAGGGATGGGGCATAACTCCGAACCCTCTGGCCAGCAGCTCTTCCCTGGAAGCCAGGCTGTGCTCCAGAAGCTTTTGTTTTCCTTATTATAGAGATTTTTTTTTTTAATCCTTGCTTTTTATTTTACTATTGGGTTCTCATCTAAAAACTAAGATTACGTGAATTTTTGTCCAGAGCTCAAAATCTAAGTTGGACATAACTGGATTTCCCATCTGGCAGGTAACAGACAGGATGGCTGAGCTGTTGCACTCTCTCAGGGACAGTGGGATCCACTGGCTGGAGGGAAGGAAGGACCAGCTGTACACCTGTTTCTACAGCTGTTTTATTACAGACAACTAATTAACCAGGCCCAACTGCAACTGCATTGATTTTCCCAGCTAAGGATCTGTCCCCAAGCTCAAATTCCAATTACAGCCTTAAAATTCAGGCTTCCCAGGGCAGCCTTCTACACAAAAGCCTTTTATACCAAGGATTCATCTCACTGAATTAATTTGTCTCTCAAAATGTCACCTCATCCCTTTTCCCCCTCTTGATCTTTCCTGCCACAGCATTAGGACTCGTAACACAGCTCAGACCCATACTCACATCACTGAACTGTTCTCCAATTGCACATAAAGAAAACATTTTCTGTGCAGAATTCTTTCATGCTGAAGTCAGAGGCTATAAAATTTTTTTTAAGTTAGAAGAAATATTCATTCCAGTTTTGCCAAATGAAAAGCAGAAACTATTAAATATCATAAACCAGCTTTTGCACAAGAACTACTCATCTTCTATTAACTTACAAAAGCCTTCACAGAGTTAGAATCCTGGGCAATGTAAGCTTGAGACACTTCTGCTAACTTTGGCCTTTCTCACCCTCTCTCCTTGGTGAGGTTAATTAATACCTTCTTAAACATTACAGCCCAACTGCTCTTCAATAGCAGCAGTCACATCATTTGCAAGCCCAAAAAAATCACATTTCAAATCAATCTCTGCAGCTTCCCCAGACATCCCTCCCTCCTTCCCATATCATTTATGATCACCTTGATACACGCTGGTTCAGCATCACTGGCTCCGAAGGGTTTTTCAGTTGTTCCTCTGTATCAGGAGTGAGCTCAGCCACCCAAAATGCCCTGGGAGATGCTGGTGAACACTGGGGAGGCCCCAGGCAGCCCCAGCTCTGGGACAAGGATCCAAGTATCCTGTCTGTCTGCAACAGTTACCCACATCCCCCAAACACAGCTGGACAGACACCTCCAATGCACCTGCTCCAAGGCAGTAATTAAACCAGGCAAGATTTATGAGACCTTTCTGGTGCAGTCTCTGGTGCATGGGAGCGCCCGCATCCCTCACTGGATGCCCCGGGTGAGTCCAGGCCGACCAGCACAGGCAGCAGAGACGAGCCCCACTTTCACATCCCCTCTCCTCTCACTAATGAGCTCTGGATATTACAGCACACAATTAACCCTGCAAGAAAAGGCAGGACAGAATGTCCATGGCAGAGGTCCTTGAGTAAGTGCTGGGGCTGCAGGATGAGCCTCTGGGCAGTCACTCCCATCACTGGGCTCTGGCTGCTGCAGACCAGACCACCTTATGCCCTGCCCTGGAAGCTGCAAGTCATACTAAAACAACTTAAGAGCACATTCTCGAGCTCACTGCAACAAAGAACAAATAATTACTGAAAAAACTGAATATTGTATCTCAGTAATAAATCTAGAGGTGGTGAAGCTAACCCCACTCTGTACAACTTGCCCCAGGAGCTGCAAGTCCGGTGCTTTATCAATCCCAGAATGGTTTGGATTGGAAAGGAGCTTAAAGCTCATCTTCCATTCCCTGCCATGGGCAGGAACACCTTCCACTAGACCAGGTTGCTCCAAGCCCTGTTCAACCTGGCCTTGAAAGCATTGGTAACATCTCTAAGTATCTGGCGGGATACACATTAGCAGAGAAGTTTTGATTTTGGAAATCAGCAGGGGGTATGTTGGTGCTAGTAAGGTTAAAATAAAGTGTCATGCCAGAGCCCACACAGCCTTGGGCCTTGTGACAAATACAGCAAGGGAGACCTTTTGAGCCCAGCAGCCTCAAAACTGGGCTGTCATCACTGTGCCCCTCTAACAGGATAAAACAAGGGGAAAAAATAATTCAAGTGCTTCTGAAAGTCTCTCTGTGATCTGGTATAGAGGGAAGGCATCGTTATTGATGGGGAAAAGCTAAAGGCAGCAAGGACAATCCATCTTCAGCACTGCACAGGAGAGGCACCTGAACACCTTTAACTGGGTGGAAATTGTGGAAAAGTAAACAAAGCAGATTTACAAGATGGCCCAGCTGGTGAGGGGCCCACTGTCCCAGCCTTTGCCCTTGGGATGGCACCATCCCAACCCCACCTGTGTTTTCAATAATCTGCTGCTGAGGGAACACTGACACCAGTGCTCAGGGGGGAACAGCAGCCTCCCTGTGCCAGCCCTGAGAGCCAGTGGCACCCACAGAACCCCAGAATGTCAGCAGGGCTTTTGTAGAGAGCAACACAAGCTCATCAGGGGGGAGGAACAAGAGATTTCTAGAAGACAAGAAAGTAGCAGTCTGGACACTGTCACTGGGCATCACCCGGAGGAGTTTTATTCTGTCCCAACTGTATTCAGGAGACCAGGATGGGAGGAAGGTGAAGTTCCACATGTCCCACATCAGGAAAATTGAGGGGTCTTGCTTGGCAAACTGAAACCCGTTTATTCAGCCTCAAAAAAGGTAAAAACAAGGGGAATTGAACAGGCTCCCCAGGGAATGGGCCCGGCCCCGAGGCTGCCAGAGCTGCAGGAGCGTTTGGACAGCGCTCTCAGGGATGCCCAGGCTGGGGTTGTTGGGGTGTCTGTGCAGGGCCAGGGGCTGCACTGGATGATCCCTTCGAGCTCAGGATATTCTGTGGTATTAAATTCTGTTATTAAATTCCACTGACTGATACACTGCACCTTCAAAGTTTTTGAAACTTTCCTTTTTTAAGAAAAAGAGGTGCCTCTCTCTGTTCTAGCACTGAAAATCTAATTCTTATTTCCATGCAACTGGAGAAGTACAGGCAGCGCAAGGCACACACCCTACAACACAGAAATCTGCAGTACAGAAAGCACACAAGCTCAAACCTGTACTCCTTCCTTGGAAATCCTTGTTTTCCTTACAAACACCAAAAATCTCAGCTGCTATGGTAATATAGGTGATCCCTGGGTTATGGCTGCTGTGTATAATACTGGAATAAAGTTGGAGCGCAACTGGGTGAAGGAATTTGGCTGTTACACAAGTGTTATTTTACTGAGAAAAAACTCAAGGAAAGCTACTTTGGTGAACTAAAATCCATGTGAAAGGTATTTATGGAGTCTGAGGTTATTAAGTGAAAGGAAAAGCTGAAGCAGCCCTTGGCTTTGGGGCACCTCCCAGACATGGGCAGAAAACCCACCCAATGGCCACGTGAGGCTTGACTGGGGAATACATTTCCACAATGGTATTCGGGAATTTGAGGATGTGACTGACCATGAACACTCAGCTTAAAAGAATTTTCATTGAACTGAATGACTTGAGTGTATACTTTACTCAAAAGACATTGGCTTGTTTCTACAGCCCATGGACAAATTGCCTCAATCCTACAGATTGGTTCTTTTCTGTGCATCAGTTGTCTTCCAGAGCACAAATTATTTTTACATATCTGAATTTATAAAAATGATGAGTTTTGATCAGGGACTCTCACTTTTATACTATTTTCACACCTTTTTAGGATGTATAAATGGAGTTGGAAGGGAACAGTCTGCAGAGCACTGCTGCCATCCTTCCTTTGGATCACCATGTGCCTCAGTTTGTGTTTTACTAAAACTGAAAAAACCAACAAAATAATTCAATGCTGTAGCATGTGGCAAAATACAATCCAAACAACAGCTGTGAAAACCAGCCCAAAGCTCCCTCTTCATTTAAAATACTACCCACTTCAAAATTAGTCTGTGCAAGTTTTCTAGAATCATTTTGAAAATTCCATTCTACATGAAGTTTTGAAGGTAATTAATTAAATCTGTTAAAACCCCAGGTTTCTCTGTAAAACCAGATTTCTAAAGCAGCTCTGAATAACACATATGACTCAAATAACTTTTTATTTGACAATCACAGCATGTAACCTCCACTAAATGCTCCTCTAAGGAGTGAATGCCTCCCTAGGGATGTTTTCTCCCCCTCCCTTTCCAATTCACTGTACATATTTCTTTCCTCGAGGAATTCCTCATTTTGTCTGATGTGATAACAAAACTTTCTAGAAAATCTGAATGAATTACTTCAGTCCTTGTGCAGGCAGGTGCAGCTCAGTCCATCATCCAGGCGTTACACACACCACAGCCCAGGCTCACGGCAGATCCTGCTCAGAACGCAGTGCTACGAGAGCACAGCCAGACACATCAGAGCCTGTGTTCATGGGACCATCTGCACACTGTTCAACAGTTAACAGTTCAGATCTAGCTCATACATTGTCATTCAGTGTTCAAATGCAGAGAATCTCATCCCACCCCCTGCCATGGGCAGGGACACCTTCCACTGTCCCAGGCTGCTCCCAGCCCCAATGTCCAGCCTGGCCTTGGACACTGCCAGGGATCCAGGGGCAGCCCCAGCTGCTCTGGGCACCCTGGGCCAGGGCCTGCCCACCCTCACAGCCAGGAATTCCTTCTCAATACTCCCTCTGTCCCTGCCCTCTGGCACTGGGAAGCCATTCCCTGTGTCCTGTCCCTCCAGGCCCTTGTTCAAAGTCCCTCTCCGGGTCTCTTGCAGGCTCCCTAAAGTCGCATCTGCACCTTTGCTGGGCCCTCAGGGCTGGTGTTTAGACCCCCCCTCACCGCCCCACAGATCCCATCAGCCCCCAGCCATGCACAGCACAGGGTGCAGAGGTGCCCCATGGACTCATTACCTTGGGCCTCCACCAGCCTGGGCAATTCTGCAGCGTGTTCCACCTCACTGTGCTGGACATTCTCCAGATGCAAACTTCCCAGGATTCAGTGTGGGGAGGAAGCCGCAGCATCCCTGTGTAAGATGCTCCAAAATCCGTGTCAGGAGTAGCCAGACTTGTGCAGGTGCCGAGGTCCTGGCACCCAAGTGTGCAATGTGCACTTACCTTCGTTTTGTAGAAGCTTCGTGTCTCATTTAACTACACAGATGAAGTGTCTGTAGCCAACAGTGAGAGCCAGGCACCTTTCTGAGCAGTACATCCCAGGCTTTAGGAGCAGACGGCTCTTACTGATGGGTTTGGACTGGGTGCTAAGATTTTAATAGCTTGAGTCAGTAGGGTGAATCTCACACTAAATTACATGTCTGATCAAGAGAGCTATTTTTAGAATCCTGAGCCTTCAAACTCTGAAAGGCCAGATTTTAGCTTTCACTCTGAGCCATGGACTTCTGCAAACCACAGCTCAACACAGACAGGAAAGAACAGTAAAGCTGAAACATTACACCTAACCCAAAACTTGCTGCTCCACTTACCTGGCCATTTCACCTCAGAGATCTTCTACTCACTGTCCTTCCTTGAAACACAACAAATGGGTATTTGGCCATTCTCCTCTTTCTTTCCCCTTCAATATTCCTGGAGTCTTCAACCATCTGCAAAGCAGGATTTTAAACCAGATTCTGGTGCTAAAACATTGAGAAGAGCAGCATCATGATCCCAACTTCGGAACACTGTGTTGTCTCTAGACATCTCACTCCATTTCTCTGTCTTGCTGTCTCTACCCCAAGCAGTTACTTACTTTGACAGGCTGCAATCACTAGAGACAGACAAAGCACATGCTCTTTGCACTTACAGCCTGGCAGACATCTGCTGGTGGTGTCACAGCTCAAGCCAGGCTAAATTCCTCACAATTCTCCTCCTAATGCCAACAAAATGCCAACCCTGACCTTTAATTGTTGGTTTTTACTGCTTGTGTATCAAAGGATTCTTCCCCTCAGGACGCTGCATCCACCCAGTTGTTATTCAAAGTTATGAGTTGCTCTTCACGACCACACTTCCCTCTGACCTGAGCACCAATCTGCATTTCCTAGACATGAAGCCTGAAGTAGGAAATAAAACATTCACACATATCCTTCCCAAGCAGCAATTACCCACTCTAATTCACCCCCTCACTTTTCCAACCAGGTGCAAACCAAACACACAGGGAACTGCTCAGGCTCTGGATTCACCTATGGACCTGAATTACTTCACCTGAACCCACAATCATAAAACCTGCCTCTCCCCTCATGATCCAGCAAAGGCAGGAGCTCAGTGAGCAGGAGCCAAGGTAAGTCTCAGCAGTGACACAGCCGAGCAGCAGAGAAGAGAAACAACCTGGTGAGTCCCACTGCTCAGGGTGAACACCACACATCCCCCAGCAGCTCTACTGGGGCATTAATCCCCCAAAACTGGCAGATATAAAACAACCAGAGACACAAGAACCCTGCAAATGGGCAGATATCAACAACCAGGACTCCTCTTCCGTTGTCCATCGTACCCTCAAAGCAACCACAGATGAAAAAAGAGCACCCACCAGGAACATCTGCTGCTGCTGCCAGCGCCAACAGCCACACGATTCCACCTACTCTGAACTGGGCTGGGGACAAGGACCACCACATCCTGGTCCCCAAAGCAAATGGCCCTGTAACAACACCCTGTTTTGTAAGGAAGAACCCAGGGCTGGGTGCCTGTACCGACACAGCTGTGGCAGTGAGTCCTGGGCGGAGAGAAACCCCTCCTGTGGGCACAGCTCACGGGGCTGCCCCAGCTGTACAGCCCTGATGCTCCCAGCAGCCACACACAGCAGGTAAGCTCTGCCTTCCTCACCAAACCACCCTCCAGCTGGATTTCACCTGCAACCATCAGGAACACATTGCTTTAACCCAGGATTACAGAGATAGCTCTGAGGAGGAGATCGATTCAGTGACAACCCCCACAACTCCTTGGCTGGCTCTGGACAGCAAACAGCCATGCCCATCATCACTGCAGTGCCAGCACTGACTTCACCTGAGAGGTGTGTTGAGCTGTCAACAGCAGATTTCTGATGTGCACAGTTCATTCTCATCACTACATCCTTACCCTACCCGACCCTCTCGCTTCCTTCATCTCCCACCCCCATGAGGAAAACCACCAAATTGCTCAGCTGGTTCCCTGTCAGAATAAGCAAGGCAGGATGGTTCAGATCAGCACAAACCCGTGTCGCAGGGCTTGGGCCTCTCCATCTATTCCCTTGTAAGCAGAAAGAGCTCAACAGCAGTGCCACACGCTGCACCTGGGAATGGGACACCCAAAAAGCTTCTCTACTCCAGCTTCTTTGGGAGAAAGAAATCACTATCTGCCCATTCTGAGCCTCCTATGTCACCTGTGTGACCAACCCCTGAACAACAGATGCATCGAGATTTTGAACTTCTCATCAACAGCCTTCCACTGCATTTTCATAAACAAACATGTGACAATATTGACAGCAGATTGCCAAATCCTGTCCTGGAAGGATTTCCCCACTCCCAGCATTGTGCACCCCCCAGCCACAGGATACAGACTGGTGGCACACACAGAAATAAATGGACCCCCCCAGCAAGAAGCTCTTCTGAAGAGCTTCAGTCCCGTGTCACAAGATACTACAAAGCACATGACTGAGCCTACAGGACTCACATGGACTCTCCTACTCCCACAGGCCCCGAACAATTTGCACCCAAAGCTCCCTCTCACAGCTGTGTCATAGCTCCACACACCTGGCTCCTGAATGTGTCTGTGTCTGTGCACTCCTCTGCATCACGCTCGACCTGTGCCCTGGCCAAGAGCATTTACACTCCTTCTGCCTCTCCAAAACCTCCCCTCAAACAGGAGTGCAGGAACAGGGAAGCCAGGGAACAGCTACAGCATCTCTCCACTATTTCCAGCAGAGGATGCCATAGCACATATGTAATACTTCAACATAGGCAGATGCCAAACATATGTCCCAAAGATCTGGGAAATCAGTCATATCCCACCAGCTGAAAACCTCCTGCTTACCCTTCCATGCTGCCTTCCTTCTTTAAAGCAACTGCCACCCTAAATTTCCTGTATCTGTAACTACCAAAGTTTATTTAGTGGTATCCAACACCCTATCAAATGCTTTACAGAAGTCCAGGTAAATGGGATTACTAAATTTTAAAAATCTATTTACTTATTATTCTTAAAGAAAGCCACCAAATTTATTATTCTGTGACAGAATGTATTTGAACATTTTCACTTAGCTCTGTACCTTCAAATTCTGTTATTCAGAATTTGAAGCATATGGCTTTAGAGTAGCTTTTTAGGCCATGGTGGGATGGAGCCTCCTCAGTTCAGAGCCCCTTGGAAGAAGGTGCCACAGCCTTCATTCCCTGCTTCATCACTCTGCAGGGGTAAGTGTCCTGTCTATGGAAACACATGGTGCAGCACAGAGATCAGTTTAACAGGGTTGTACCAGCCCATGCCATACACCCCCAACACACATTTCTCTGTGATGAGCCATTTTCCACACAAGTCACTGCCAGGAGGGACAAGTTAATGTACCTCCTACCAGAACTCTCGTGCTAATGATGCACTTACGTTCAAGATCACATCTCTCCTGGCTTTAGCACAGCCATTCCCTTGCAGGTCCTTGCACTTCCATTGCCCTTCTGTCACCAACATGTCATCTTCTCCCTTCAGCTGAACACGGAGCTGCTTCCTTCCCCACTTCACAGCTTACAGATAGCTCCTCTCCTTCCTGACCTTTGACAAGTACCTTTGGTTGCTCACCAGTCCTCCACTACTCCGTTTACTCTGATTTTAATACCTTGGGTTGGATTTTTGCCAGTGCAGGCTTTTTGGCTTTTGCCAGGAACATGGACTGACGATTGTACCAGCAGTTTTGACTAAGAAGTGACTCCAACTGTCCCTCAGATCCATAGTACACTCTCTAGTCTAGCTGGCTTCCCAGAATAATTAATTCCTCCAGTTTCCTTGAGCATCCAACTGACCCCAAGAACAACCCAGTCCACTTTTTGATGAAAGTGCCATATTACACAGCCCCAGCTCAGCTGCCTGATCCCACCCTTTAACTGCCCCTTTAGCGTGCCTGGAATGTGCATCCCTGTGGGACTACAGGGGAACCAGATCCAAGAACTGATCCAGATTTAAAGGAACTACTGGTAAGACTTATCTTTCTTTTAATTAAAGTAAGTCCTAACAACAGCTTTATCAGCACAAATAAGATGATGGTGGAGGGTTGGTGTAAGATGCTGGAGACTGGAGCAACACCAGCACCTAAAACATAACCAGAGCTCACCTCTGGAGCCTCATTTACATCTACAAAGACATTTGATGATGATTATTATTATCATTATGGGTGGTTTTTTAGGACCTCAATATCTAAAAATCTTCTAATACAAAAACATTTATGAAGCTGTACCGTAACATTATTTTACCATGTAACATTATTTTAATAACCTATTAAGCTTCCATACAGGATGAAAATGCAGCCATTGCAAGGAATTCCTCCTCCGTCTCCAAAAAGGAACAGCAGATGGACAGTGCTTGGCTGACACCTCAGTCAGCAGCACTGCCCCACAGGCCCTACTGCCTCCCAGCTGCAGCACATAAACTACAAAACACCGAAGTATTTCTGAGCAAAACCACTTCATCCCTGTCCACGTTAGGACATCACACCTCTTTTCCTCTTGTTTGTGCAGCAAACTAAGCAAACCTTTTGTTAGGACTAGGTGCTGCTCACCGCCCTCACTGAACAAAGGGCTGACACAGCTCCTATCAACCAATTCCCTACCCCGTGCTGACCCCAACGCTCCCACACGGATCCTTCCTGTCACGTTTCACAAATTATGTCAAGCTGCCTTAATCTCACCAATTCAACAAGTCTGTCCCGTTCTTATTTTATTCCTTCTTGGATACAACCAGCTCTCATTATTCCCTCACCCAAACCCAGAGTGGATAATGACAAAGAAGCTGGACATCGGATTCCACAGAGTGGACACTAGAGATGTTCTTCTGTAACGTCAGGATTCGTCATATGAATGCAGAAAGACCAAAATCAGGGCAAATATTCCATTGCAAACATTCATTCTTCGAGGCCCCCAGCAATCCAACAGGACATGAGGCTCACACGTGCCCAGCTGAGCACAGAGCACCAAGATCAGGAGGGAAGCACAAAGCTTCTCAACCAGTTTCCACTTTACAGCTCTTGCTCTGCCTTTGAGCATCACTGTGTTTAAGTAAGATAAGATGCAAATCAGGGCAGCCAGGATGTTCTCCAGGAACTATTAGTGTTGGAGGCACCACTGCCCTGGAATTAAACACCTCGTGCAAGTCCTCATGAGCTACCTGCGTGACTGAACAAGGCACAGACATCACAGTGAGTCAAACCTCAAACCTGAACTTTGTGCTGTTCAGAAAAGCAGCTCTGAACACACTGGGACAAGGCTTTGCTGTGCTTTATCTAAAAAAGCATGAGCAGCCCCGATGTCCCTCCAGGAATCCAGTGGTGGGGGTAGAGGGGCCCAGCCATGCACCCTGGGCTATCATGCCGTGTGCCGTGGCATGCGCAGTCAGTCACTGCCATCTCTCTAGAACCACAGTCCTTCTTGCAGCTGAATTGTCTTCCTTCCTCCAGTCCTGCAGTAAGAAAGGATTAAAACATTAAGGCCCATGAAATACAGTAAAAACAGAACGGGGAAAATACCGAGTAAAGGTGGCTTAAAACAAAATCACTGATTTCCGAAGTCACTGACTCCCATGGAGTGACAGCACTGCATCTCACAGGGAGAAGGGAACGGGAGGTGTCCCCTGAGCAGCAGTGATATGGTACAGTACAGGACCACTGCTGAAAAATATTAAGACACAATATACAGATATGGCTGTTTTCTAGAGTTAGAAAAATGTGCATGTGAAATACTTTCCGAGACGGACATTAATTTTCTTAAACCCTCCACAGCACACTCCTCAGATCACTGCACAGTTGTGACCAATGCCTTAGAAAGCTTCATATAATCTTAAGGACATACATTCCTGCATGAATTACCTCTGCACTGTGCAGGATGTGGGACAGTGCAGATGTGCCATTCCCCATGTGCTATATATAGCATCTACACAGCAGAGACACAGCAGGAACACGCACAACTGACAGGTCTGTGTATGTAAACAATGCATAAATACAGCCTACATGTGCTTCACTACACACAGGTATTACAGGTGTGTGTGCACACGCACAAACATATATGCACCCTGCCTCCTGAAAGATGTAAGGCAGAAGGAACCACCTGGGACAGAAAGGTAAAGCAGGATACATGCTCACAAAAGTGTTTCATCACGAATTCTGCAAGTCTGGTTAGACCAAGACCAAAGCCCTCCATGCCAGGACTGAGAAGCACACGAGCTACTTACCACAGCTGTTCATGGGGTGCAGGACAGCCCTGGAGTCCTGCCAGTGCCAGTGCCTGCTCCTCCTGTGACAGCAGAGCTGGAGCCCATGGCAGCAAACAGCTCAGCACAGCTGACACTGCCCCAACTCTGCTCCCAAGTCAGACCACTCCTGCTCTGCTCTCCTCTAAGAGCCTTCTCTTTAGGGCAGAATCTGTTCCAACACATTCCAACAGTAGGTTTAACAGGTTTGTTAAAGTAGGTTTAACAGCTCCTCTGATCCCTACTCTGAGAACACAGGAAGCTTCAAACTTACTTGTATTAAACTCAGTTCTTTGTAAGCTTTAGTTTGAGCACATGCTCTTTTATAAGGATGGAGCTCCAGCCCTGCAGGGAGAAGTCAATCCATTCTGGAAAGTTCAACATTTAGAACATTATAAACCACACTTACAATTCAAATAAAGAAAGTCTGCATTTTAACTGTGCCAAATTTGGTTTAAATTAATTTTGTTGCAATTAAGTATTATTTGCCAATGAGATGTTAGTACAAGTTATGTTCTGACGAACTAGATTCGGAGTCCCATTTTGCTCATCACTGCTTCTACACATAAACACTTTAAAAAAAAAGACAAAAAAAGAAAGTGTGTCACAGTGCAAAGAGCAAAACATCATGATTTATTCACCTTCATTAAGCTGCACAGGTAACACACACACACACATAAAACCAGTCCCAAACGTTCCACTTCCCCTTCCTGCTGTCAGTACAGGATGGAAGGAGAGGACACTTTAGGGAAAAGAAAGTCAGTTTCAAAAATCAGGACTCTAAAGATGAGGAGATATTTGGGGAACAGGCAGGGTCCCTCTGACACTGAGCTACTGCTGAGCTGGGGAAGCATGAGGGGAATGACGGGAGGGGGGATGGCAGCCAGGCTTTCCTTAAATAGCTGCTCACTGCCACTGCTGGGACAGAATCCAGAGCACCGTTAGCATGACCTTGCACATTTCTTATGGTCATATTCGTCTTTTTTTTTTTTTAAAGGATAGGAAATACAGAGAAAACGATTCAGACATCCTTCTCTGACGTGTCAGTTTAACACCTTTTTTCTCCCCCCCTCCCTCTTTCACTGTTCTGGAAATGAAGAGGGTGAAATTTGGAAGCAGGATACCAAAACAGCAGAGCAAGGAGGGGGAACAGTCAAAAGCCAGGGAGTCTGTCAGGAATTCTGCAAAACCAGAGTCTCTGCCTGGGGGTTAATGGGTCTACACTAAGTTTTTTGGTTTGCTTTTTTAAAAAGAGCCATTTCTGAGGGGCTCAAACTTCACATGGCCATGTCTGTTATTAAGCTTTTTGGAATTAAACACATTTTTTCCCCTCATGATTTTTCACAGAAGAAAAACATGGAAAATACAACAGTGGTCAAAATTAAACACGAGCAAAGCAAACTACATGGGATGAACTCTGGTGGGAGCAAGAATGGAGAAGGTGTTCCAGCTCCACGCAAAGGGAAACCCAGGAAAGGTCTAAATCCTGATGAAGCATTCCTCAGTGCACCAGATGCTGAACGTTCAACAGTCCACTGATATACTGGTAGGACAGAAAATTCTCACTTCTGCTCTTTACCAATTTAGCACAATGAATAATTCCATATGGTGAACAGTGCTGAACTGAGAAATTCCCATCACAGAAAAAATAACTGCAAATCAAAAACTCCTGAGTTGAAAGAGATCCTGAGCTGAGGCAGCATTGCCACACATTCTATGACATCATACATGAAACACTATTTATATTTCTTGTTCCACATCTTATTTTTCACAGTAAGCCATTAAGAGAAAAATCAGAGGCAACATCTCAAAGATACAACAATTAGCCCAGCTCTGAGAGGGATTATTTCTGTGACTAAAGGACAGGAGGCACCTGCTGAAACGCAGCAGAACAGACTTCAGCTTACCAAAACTAAAAGTTTGTGTTGGTGAAGAAGGGACTAAGACTGGAACACAGTCTGTGCAGAGCCAGCAGGGTTTTATGTGCTCCTTCAACCAAAAGGATGCAGTTTCAGAAGCATTTTCTGAAAAAGCCCCTTACAGAACCACCCCCAGGGTGTTACCTGGGGGTGTCTGTCCTGCCCCAGCCTCACCCGAGGAACCAGGGAGCCTGACCTGCACTGATGGTCCCTTCTCATGGAATTACAGCTGTTAGGTTGGAAAAGCCCTCTAAGGTAGGTAATGAAGTCCAACCATCAACCTGGCACCACCAGCAGCCCGTGACCCCAAGTGCCACACCCACACGTTGTTTGAACACTTCCAGGGACGGTGACTCCACCACTGCCCTGGGCAGCCGCTGCCAGGGCTGGACAACCCTGGCACAACTTGCAGAAAGTCTTCATCCAACCTAAACCTCCATTATGCCAACTTGAGGTTGTTTCCCCAAGAGCTCCCTGAAGAAGTCTCACTACACATTTCTGAGTAACAGCATAGCTGGGCTTTGGGTTTGGTTTAATCAGGAAGAAAAAGGTAAGATAAAGATGATGACTTTTTTCCCTGAAAAATAAAAAGGAAGCTAAGCCCGTTCTTTTAATTCCATCTTTCTAACAAGGCCACAAGTTACAAAATCTTTAGTGGAGGAACCTTGATTGGCCTATTCCTGAACACAGCTCAGATTCTTCTGAAAACATGTCAAATTCCAAACTGCACAATAATAATCCAATTCCTGCAGGGAAAAAAAGACAAAATATGAGCAATTAAGTAAAAGCCTAATTCTATTTTGAAGTACATCACCCTTCACCAGGGCTCAAGTAAAAGCATCCCAAGTATGTTCCAAACAAGTGCTCAACAAAACTAACCATGAACATGTGACAAAAGTACAAAACTCCTTTGCATTATTAACATAGATAATGTCATTTAAGTCTTAACACCAGTGTAAAATATCTATGAGTTGTTTCATTTAATTTTGAAAATCCATATAGAAAACAATGTTCGTAACTCCATCCACAGGATTCTACAAAGCTGCTGCTTCATCAACAAATCTTTGAACTGTTTCAATATGAAAAATTCCATTTTTTCAAACTGCTCAAAAATCATTGCAGAGAATTTCCAAGCACTTGAATTGAAGCACAACCAAAGTATGAACTTGATACATTTCTGCAGTTATTTCTAAAATATGTTAATTTACATAAATCATCTCAAAATAACACAATGGGATTCAACTTCATTTTAGACATTTGGAAAGCAGTGTCATACTTTATTTAAAGTAAACCCATGTAAAAACAAAGTTTAAATGAAAATGGTACCTGAAAAATAAATTATTTGATATAAAACAAATCAATAACTTAAAAACACACTAAATATACAAAATGTGTAACCATATACTGTACAGTATGGAAAGCAATTGATAAAACCTTCTGTCCCACAAACAGATTAATTTATAAACAAAAGATTACATAAGTTAAAGGAAAGGAAATCAATAAAAAGACTAGAAGTACAGTATTATTCAAATTACTCATCAAATAAAGGTTTATCCCAACTTATGTTTCAAACGTCTCAAGTCATTTTCTTCTCAATGACCAAGTGAAAAAGTTCAGCCATACCACTAAAACCTTGCTCAAAAATGTTTAAAAATAAGGAACAACAGTAGAAGAATACTGAGATTCTAAAATGTGAACACAGAAGCAATTTTCCAAGGTTTCAGGTGGCAGTTCTACCATTACTGTTTTCCCATCATTAGCAACAAAAGAGAATTTCAGTGCTGAAAAGTCCACTCAACAGAAAAATATTTCTAAACCTTTGTTGCTGTTTGATCGAGTGTGATCTAGAAGGAATCACCAGGGTTGAACGTCAAACCCACTCACAGGGTGGTGGGTTATGCTTTAGAGATCATAAAGTCTTTGACTGATTTTAAATGATGAAGGAGGAGAAAGCAACACTTTGAATTGGTTTTGTTTGACTACATGAGACTACTACAAAAAGCAACCACGGGAACGATGCCATACCTGATCAACCTAGGAGTGGACACTTAGAAATTAATGCTGATTTTCAATCCACTGGTTGTCATGGAGGTACTGCCTCTTCCGAGCGAGAGGGAGGGAACTGAGACCCTTTTTATGAACTCCACATTTTTTATTTTTTATATTAATAAGGAGAAATCCAATAAGGTATAATAACCAGAGAAAATAACCACTGGCCTCTTGAGCTCTGGATTTATCCGTTCTGCTGTGCTGAGTAGCCAGCCTTGAGAAGTGCAGAGCTATGTTAGAGGAACTTGCTGAAGGCACAAAAAGGCTCTCCTGCTTCCAAATAGAGATTAAAGTACCTCAGGTGACAAATTCAGCTCTTGGAAAATAAAAACAAAACAAAAAAAAAGCCAAAACACAAGTGCAGCTCCACTCAGGAAGCTCAAGGGGTTGGTGTTTCCCTATGCTAAAGGTGAATTTGGTCCCTTCCCTCTAAAGCTATTTGCAGATGCCTAAACATAGAAATGTAACAATAAGGTGCTTTGCTGACAGAGTTATAAAGGACACGTTTCTTCATTATGGAAATAAAAAATATGGTGACCTTCTGGCAGAGGCAGCATCCGGACAAACTGCTCCGTGTTCTTGTGATCGAACCAGGCTACCAGCAGTTCGCAAGAGCCGTGTGTTAAAAACCTCCCACAAACCCCAACCTTCTGCAGGCAGAGCTATCAGAGGAGGTACTTTGAATAAACAGTTTATTTTATCATATGATTTGTATATTGTGTTAGAAAAGTAAATGTGGGGACATCCTCCAAGTTTTTGTTTTAAAGCACATATGTAACGATAAACTATCCAAAAAGAAACTTGCGTTATTGCCATTTAGAATGCACTGGAAAAAAATCTCTCCTGAAATATTTGAAGAATTTCTACTTTATTGACCTTACCCAGAACATTAAAGCAACATAAAATTGTAACAAATGTTGAAGGACCTTAAGGACTATTCATTTTCCAAACTCAGCTTTAAAATAATGGATCACCTTTACAGTTAGTTCATCATTTTGGTTTTGCCTGCTGGACATTCTTTCTATAAATTATACCAGGTTTTTTTAAAAAAAGATTTTTAACTGCTTTGTATAAATAACATTACTACAACGTTCAATCCCCCTACAAAAATAGGTGTCCTCTCCATGCAAACACCCTTTGGTCATCTGGACAAGGCAAGTGACCACACACTGACCAACCAGTGTTCACTGTGGTGACAATTTATCCTGCTCCAGTGACTTGTCTCTGGATTTTCAGTGGTTTTCATGCTCACACGATACAGATGTACAGAAAACATATCCAAGCAAAGGGAAGGAAAAGCTGTGCGGCCACACAGCAGTGTGGTGATGGTGACTTCTCCCCTCACCCTAAGAGCTGGATCCTCAAGCCTTTCCCAGTCCCAGTGCACAGGAGGGCTCAGGAGGCAACAGTAACTGCACTGGCCAGTGGCTGATGGGAGAGTGGAGCAGCTCAAGTAAACCAAACTTTACAATAATGCAGCTTGAAGAACAAAATAAAATAAATCCAACACTTCAGTGCACAGACACCATCTAACAGGGAATCACTGAGAACTGAACACACTGAGCTGCTCTGATTCTGCTCATGCCTGGATTTCTGGTGTTGCCATTCCCTCACCTGAACGATCTGCACGTGCCTTTGCCAGCTCATACAGCAACAACAGAGATTCCTCTTCCATATTTATGTGGGATTTCCCTATCTGCTGATGGTTAACAGGAGGTTTATAGGTGATGAGGCTCGTGGCCAGCGTTTTACACAGGGTGAATTCCATTCATGTGGACATCTGGGAAGCAAATGCCCTTGGCATCTATACACGAGCCCCTGAGACAGCAGCACGGACAACTGTGTTTGCAGCAGGA